>NW_007246429.1:9673-157877 GCF_000164805.1 Carlito syrichta
CTCACTTTGTCACCCAGATTGGAGTGCAGTGGCATGCTCCTGGTCACCGCAGCCTCGACCTGCTGGGCTCCAGCGATCCTTCCACCTCAGCCTTCCAAGTAGCCAGAACTACAGGCACACGCTACCATGCCCTGCTAATTTTTTTTTATTTACTGTAGAGGCGAGATCTCACCAAGTTCCCGAAGTGGGTCTCGAACCCGCAGGCTAAGGCAATCCACTCACCTCGGTCTCCCAAAGTGTTGGGATTACAGGCTGAGCCACCGAGCCCAGCCTGAAATGGTGATTTTTTTTTATAATCTCAAAGTCAAGGTCCATTTCTTTATGAAGATAAGATTAGAGAAGTAGACTTAAAAATGAAAATATTAGAAATCCAGATCATGTAATTAGGAGAGTTTTTGTTTTTAAGTTAACTATCCATTTCTGCTTCCCCAATGTATCTATTTCTAAAAATACTTTCTCTCTCTTGGTCTATCATAGTGGCTTTGGTTAAGTACTGTGGACACTTCAGGACTAACTCATTTGCCTTTGTTTTTGAGAATGCTCATTTTCTTGTACACTCAGTTTCTATTTATTTTTTCCAAATATATTCTCTTGTACATTCAATTTTTATTTACCCTTCCAAATATATCTTAAATGTTAATAAATGTTTGCCATGACTCCTTACACATCATTCAGGCCCTAAGCCAAAAGTTTATCTTGTTTGAATATACCATCAGATCTCCCTTTCTTTTGCTGAGTCACCAAGCCTCATCTACTTCCAGTCTCTCTGTTTTGTGCCATCATGAGTATGATTTTGAAATAATTTTCTCCTTTAGTCTCTTGTCTAAGTTGGAGTTTATAACTATCAAAGGAAGATTTTAAAGCTATTTAATTTTTAAAGGTACATGTGTGCATATTACTTCAGATTGCTCTAAATGAAATCAAAGCACGTTTTTTGGCATGTGGAAGGCAAATTTTGAAGAGTATGGAAGCTTATTTTCTTTTTACATTGTTTCATATTATATAGAGAGTGGGCTCAATGAGAAGACAGGTAGCTATGACCATGTATATAGTTTTCTAAAACCATTAAAACTCGAAAACTTGCCGGGCTTGGTGGCTCAGCCTGTAATCCCGCGCCTTGGGCGGCTGAGGTGAGTGGATTGCCTGAGCCTATGGGTTCGAGACCCGCCTGGGCAACTTGGTGAGACCTCATCTCCACAATAAATCAAAAACTAGCCGGGCGTGGTAGCGCACACCTGTAGTTCCAGCTACTTGGAAGGCTGAGGCGGAAGGATCGCCGGAGCCCAGCAGGTCGAGGCTGCGGTGGCCGGGAGTGGCCACTGCACTCCAGTCTGAGCAACAGAGTGAGACTCCAACTCAAAAAAAAAAAAAAAAAAAAACTTGAAAAATTCTTTTCAAGCAGTGAAATTGACCTTGAGCAAGCTTCATAGAACAATATCCCTTTTCTCCTCTGCAGTTCAAATCTAGGACATTACAAACTTGAACATAAAAGGCAATCAGCATTCTTCCGTAAATGGGTTTCTACGTATACCCAAAAACTAAAAAAGATGCATGAAAATATAACAGTGTAGATTTCTCCAGAGAGTCTATCATCTGATTCCCTGGATTTGCCAGTCTCTAATGTGTGTGTTGGAGTGGAAGGTATTGTAGACATGTGAGGTCCAGCTGTTTTTTATACTATCTTAATTTATTGCTTCTGTCACTAATGACAATCTTCCATAGTTATATCCTAATTTATAGTTTAGAGAGATAATACAGTATGGTGGTTAACAGCATAAGTGTTCGCATCAAACTGCATGGGAAGTAAACCTGAGGAACCCATCTCACCTCTTTCCTATTAGCATCCTGACCTTCACAGCAATATTGCTAAATTCAGATATGATTTTTAAGTGAATAGGTAGGTTTTGATAACTTTAAATTAAAAACATGAATTAAGCAATATGGAATGAAGAATGCATCAAAGAATTTCGTCTGTTAGAGGGAGGAAATAAAGTTATAAGCATGCCTTAATACAAAACATAATGAGAACTACATTCCATTAAGGTGTTAGACCCTGTCCAGGCATGGTGGCTCATGCCTGTAAGTAATCCCAGCATTTTGGGAGGCTGACAGGGAGGATTGCTTGAGCTCAGGAGTTCAAGACCAGCCTGGGCAACATAGTAAGACCTTGTCTCTAAAAAAATAAAATAAAATAGAAAAGATGTTAGACCCAGTGTTAGAGTAAAAACCTAAAAAGTAAATATGAATGTGTAATAAATATTTATAAATGTATATATGAATATGTAATATTAAGTGAATATTACCAACTCATGATCTTTTTTTCCGCTGACTTTTATCCCCAGGTTCTGTCAGATAGTGAGAAACGGAAACAGTATGATACTTATGGTGAAGAAGGATTAAAAGATGGTCATCAGAGCTCCCATGGAGACATTTTTTCACAGTAAGTACTTTAACCATCTGCAAAGTATTAGTGCCTGAAAATGGGTCAATTAGTGGTTATTAAAGAATGATCCTCACTTCCCAGTTCAGAAGCTTTTGATGAAGAATACAATTCAGTGATCCAGAGATAAATTATTGTCCTCCCTGTGGGAAGATAGTCTTCTATTTTCACAAAGCTTAGGAAAAATAGCACTAAAAGGGCTGTCCATCTAGCCAACTGTATCATTTAAATCAATGCTGACAGTTTACTGGTTGAAAACCAGTTCAATCTCACCTACATGCTGTCTTGGAGTCTGCAAACCATTTAATGAGCAAAATTATTGTAAGCAGAGAGAAGAGAGAGATTTCCTCCTCCATGCCCAAAGCTGTCTTTTTTCATCCTATTAAGTGAGGGATGATTATGATAACCAGCATTGGGGGAAGGTTTAGGCTGGCTCTTAATCTCCTGCTTGCTGGGTGGATGGCATAATAAACACCTTTCCTCCTCACTCTTTGAACCCCTCTTTGTTAAGCATTTGAATTTCTATATACCCTGATAATGCCATATACTAGGCAGCTTAACCTACGACTTCAGGTCTGAAGTTATAAACACAAATAGGTTTGGATCTGCATCTTAATGGGTGGAATTCATGGTTTTCTTCAAAATTCTCAAAGGTTCTGTGACCCCTTCCTCAAAAGAAGTAAGAATGACTGTTGCATACAATAGTTTCCCCCCATTTACTCCTTGGGGAAGGGTAGTAGATTTTTAGGACTTGCAAAGATATGTGAGTAATATCATTAGGATATCTCTTTTCTTTCCCCAGGATCAAGTTTGCTGTTTAAGCCTGCAAGGAAAATGTCCTGTTTCCCTTGACTGTCCAAAGTGATTCCTTAGAGATCCTAGAGCAATCAAAAGCTTCCCCCAGCTTCCCCCAGTTCTCCCTCCTTGCTGTTATTTAAGATTAAGGAAGTTTCATTCCCTTGGGTTGGTTTGGGGCAGGTTATATAGTAGTCATCACTGCTAACATCTGAGACTTCTTAATAATGCCAAAAGTTAGCATTAGGTTAGAGCACTTGTACAACTGCTGTTTTCATTAACCTCAAAATGATTCTTTCGTTACTTGGAAAAATTAATTTTGGTCTTACAGAGACTAGAACTTCCTTCTCCTTAAGGACTAGAATTTTACTAAGGCTGATTTTTATTTTTACTTTATTTAATTACATACCCAAGATTTTTGTGCAGAGCAGTAGCTTCTTTCATCAGGTTAGTTTCTAAAAAACACATAAAGAGAGCACTATATATGTTCAAGTTACCCTTTGAAATTTATTAAATTAGTTGTTAAGTTCAGCATTACTCAAGTTTATATATACTTATAACCTTTCTGAATAGGTCTACAATATCAGGATTTTACCCAATACTGAAAGACTATTATTTAATTGGTTGGGTCCAGTATTGAATTCATTGTCATTCTGTATGTATATGTACTCTACTACATGTATGGGCCATATTGTATTAAAAAAGTAATTTTTTTGTAGTGAGGCAATCTGGTTGCAATATAGTTGACAGTGTATAAATTTAAAAATCACATATGATATATGACTCCAGTGTATTAAAAAATATCTTTCAGTTTTGCACAGTGCATTGGTAGTAAATATTTTATCAATTGGAAGAAAACTAAACAATTGTGAAACTTGAACTCTGATTTCTTTTCCTGATGATTTTGCACTTACCTTCAGCTTCTTTGGAGATTTTGGTTTCATGTTTGGAGGAACCCCTCGTCAGCAAGACAGAAATATTCCAAGAGGAAGTGATATTATTGTAGACCTAGAAGTCACTTTGGAAGAAGTATATGCAGGAAATTTTGTGGAAGTAAGTTTAAATAATACAGCTGTTCATAATGACTCCTAGAACTTGTACTTACAACTAAAAATAAGAGGTTTCTATGTACCTTCTCTGTCATTTTAGAGGATTGGGAGGAGTGATCAGATGCACATAATCTGTTTTGTGTTTGAATTAAACATAATCTTCAATTCATGATACACTGTTGTCATTGTTTCATGAATTTATCACCCAGCCTAAGAACTAAGTAAAACAATACCGTGACTTAATCTTCCTACATGCAACTTCCCTACTCTATTCCCCTGCCTCTCTTCAGAGGTAACTACTATACTGAATTTTGTCTTTATTGTTCTTTGACTATTCTTTTTTGTTTTATCGCATATATATGAGTATCTGAATAGTGAGTGCATTGTTTATTGTTTTTGACTTTGTGAAAATGGTATCATCATTCGTTGTCTTTTGGGACTGGCTCTTTTTACTCAATAGTATGTTACTAGGATTCATCTTTTTTGTTGCTTATAGCTATAATTCTGCTGGATACAATTTTACTGTGACCAACATTTATCGTTAAGCATTTCGTTTTTTTCCATTTTTTAAAAATTCCCAATAGTGCTTTTTGAACATTCTTAAACCTATATCCAAGTTCACATGAGCAATAATATCTTGAGTGGGTATACTTACAAGTAGAATTACTAAGTAATATAAACCAATACTCATTTTTATAAGATATTGTCATATTGTTTTTGAAATTGATTGTACTAACACTTCTACCAGCAATTTATAAATGATCTTATAGACTTGCTATCTCTCTAATATTTGGAATTATTAGACCCTTCAGATGGGTGTAAGATGTTATCTTATGATGGTCTTGTTTTGCATTTTCTTGATTGCCAGTTAGGATAAGCATCTCTTCCTATGTTTATTGGCCATATTTGTTTCTTCTCTTGTGAAATGCCTGTTCATGTCTTTTGCCAATTTTTTGTTGACCTTTTTTCATTGATTTCTAAGAGTACTTCACTCTTGCTGCTAATCCTTTGTTGTCTGTATGTAATGCAAATCTATCCAATCAGTCTGTAATTTGTCTTTTCGTTACATTTAAGATTTATTTCAGTGAAGAGAACTAATTAATTTTTTTGTGTGTTTTTGAGTCAGAGTCTCACTCTGTCGCCCAGGCTGGAGTACAGTGGTGTGCTTGTGGCCACTGCAGCCTCAACCTGCTGGTCTTAGGCTATTCTTCCACCTCAACCTTCCAAGTAGCTGGAACTACAGACACACACCACCAAGCCTAGCTAACTAAATATTTTAATGTGGTCAAAACTATTAGTCTTTTATGACTAGTTTTTGTGTCTTGTTTAAGAATTTCTTTTCTGCTATAAAAGAAGAAAGCAGCCAGGCACAGTGACACGCACCTGTAGTTCCAGCAACTCATGAGACTGAGGCCGAAAGATCATTTAAGGCCAGGAGTCTAAGACTGTAGTGTGCAATGATTGCACCTGTGAATAGCCACTGTACTCCAGCCTGCATAGCAAAACAAGATCCTGTCTCTAAAAAATAAAATAAAATAAGAAAGGTATTCACCTGTATTGTCTACTAAAACTTTGGGATATTTTAATGTGAGGTTATTCATCTTTTTTTAATTCTGGAAAATGTGTCTCCACTCTTTTTTCAAACATGTAACCATCTCCTTTGTCACTTCTTTCTGCTCTTACCTTTCTTTTAAATATGAAAAATACGTTGTAAATTCTTTTTCTTTATCCTTCACTGCCTCCTTCTGGGACATTACGTGATCTCCCAGCTCACTGACTCAATCTCCAGCTATCTGCATTCTAATAATATCCTATTTGCTGTGTTTTAATTTCAACTCATTTTTATGCATAATATTTCTACTTGGTTCTTGTGTTCTTACTCTGTATTGTTTGTCTTACCTCCTGAGGTATTATGCTTGTTGTAAATTCCTGGTCTGTCTAGTCTAGTATATTTGCTTAAAATATATGTTGTTATCCAGTTTGTTGTCTTTTTTTTTTGAGTTGAAGTCTCACTCCATCACCCAGGCTGGAACACAGTGGCACACTCACGGCCACCCCAGCATCGACCTGCCAGGCTCTTGGCGATCCTTTCTCCTCAGCCTTCCAAGTAACCAGAACTGCAGGCGTGCACTACCACACCCAGTTAATTTTTTATTTATTGTAGAGATGAGGTCTCACCAAGTTGCCCAGGCTGTTCTCGAACCCACAGGCTCCGGCAGTCCACTTGCCTTGGTCTCCCAAAGTGCTGGGATTACAGACTGATCCTCCAAGCCCAGCCAGTTTGTTGTCTTTGGTGGGGTAGATAGTTGGACACCTCAGGTGTCTAGCTATTTTTTATATTTCGTTATGGATACTGGCAACTACCTTTTCCTGGAACATATCTTGGGGTGAGCCTTTGCCCAGTGGTTTTAGCTGTGTTTTATTTGTTTTCTTGGGGTGTTTTTTGTTTTTTGTGGAGAGGGGTCCACAGTGCTTGTCCCAAGGCAGTTGAGGAGAGAGGCAGCAACAGAATTTCAGCTGCTTTTTCCTAATATCTTCTTACTGCCCTTATTAACTCTTGTTGCTCCAGGTTATGGCCACCACCCTACACACATACCAATTTAAAACAGCCTTCTCTCTCTGGGATTTTCTCATACATATTGTTTTATAGTTGTTGTTTCTGGAATCTGTTTTCTTGTAGTTTTTCCAGGGTTTTGAAAGAGATAGCCAGTAGCCTATGCGCATGTGCCATCTTGACAAAGGAGTGTTTTCTTCTTAGTTGAAGCTTTTGCTCTGAATAGTTGAAACAAGAGACAGTCACACAAAATGCAGCTGGCTTGTAATTCTGTTGTTCAGGCTGCCGGATAGGAAGAACGGCATTAAAAATATTTGGGCCTTCTTCATAAACAGGAGAAGAGATTGTTTAGATGGGAGAAAAGAGGTGAGCCTAATTAGTTCCCACATTCCCTTCCAAACCTGTTGTTCTGCAGCCATCACTAATACACAGTATCCACCACTTTTTGCGGTTGGTGTGTTCCTTTTTTTTTTTTGCTCGGAGTTTCACTCTGTTGCCCAGACTAGAGTGCAGTGGCACACTCATGGCCACTGCAGCCTCCGGCTGCTAGGCTTAGGTGTTCCTTCTGCCTCATCCTTCCAAGTGACTGAAACCACAGGCATGTACTACCACACCTGCTAATTTTTTTATTTATTGTAGAAACGAGGTCTTGCCAAGTTGCCCAGGCTGACCTAGAACCCCTGGACTCAGGTAATCCTCTTGCCTCGGCCTCCCAAAGTGCTGGGATTACAGGTGTGAGCCACTGCACCCAGTCAGTTGTTCCTATTATTTTTTAAATCTGATTAAAGGATGTAAATGGCATTACTGTTTCAATGACCCCATGGTAAATTATTTTTTTAAAGAAAAAACTACCTTGAAAGATAGGATAGTATAATGATTAGAAGCATGAACTTTTGCAGCTAGACTGCCTAGCTCTGCCATATTTAGTCATATGACCTTTGTTGTGTTACTTAACCTTTCTATACTTTCATTACCTCATCTGTAAAATGGAGATAATAACAGTATTCACTTCATAAATTTGTTGTGAGGATTAAATGAATATGTCAAAAGTGTTGAGAGCATGTAGTAAGTGCTATAAAGTGTTTGTTCCAGTTACTGTTGTTGTTACTATAATCTAGTCTGTTGGTGGGCTTTAAGGGATTATTCTCCAAGTATTTGTGCATTCTGCTGCATAACTTGTGATTAGATGTTTGACTAATTAAACAAGCAAAAATAGGGATACAGTTCTTCATAATTTTATATACTTAGAGGGATCTGAATATTTGATTGCAGTCAAGTGCAAAAGATGGTCATTGTTCCTCTTCCTGTGTGTTAAAGTATCTAAATGGAGACAGCACTGGAAAATAGTCCCGGATTTAGTTGCCTGAAACAAGGAGGCATTTTCCTTAGGTTAATCTTGGGACTCAATAGTAGCCACATACCTGCTTTTGAAGGCTGTGATTGTTCCCAGGGTTATGCTTTACATAGCTCAAATTTCTTGAAAGATAGCAATTCTATGAGCTACTTTAGTTCAATACTGTTTAGTTATGGCTTAGAAATGCTGATATCCTACACTTTACTTTTTGGTTCTTTCCTTTCTTACACCCCTCTCTCTTTTCCAACTTTAGAATTTGAGTCATTTAAGTTATGTGTTTGCTTCATTCCTTCTTTGGGACTGATTTGACTCCTCAAAGAGTTGTGTATACTTTAGGTCTCCCTGAGGGGACAGCTTGCCAGAGAAAGGGAAGTTCCAGTCCAGGCCTGTGTGCAGAGCCCTGATCAGTTGAGGAAACTGAGGCTGTTTGACATGAGAGAGAAGCTGATTTGTTTGTGCACTTCTTAGGTAGTTAGAAACAAACCTGTGGCAAGGCAGGCTCCTGGCAAACGGAAATGCAACTGTCGGCAAGAGATGCGGACCACCCAGCTGGGCCCTGGGCGCTTCCAAATGACCCAGGAGGTGGTCTGCGATGAATGCCCAAATGTCAAGTAAGTGAAAGCATCTCTATTCTACCTAGAAACACTTTAAATTTCATCTGTTTGATAAAACGCTAATGGTTCATACTTAGATCTGCCTCCTTCCCTATCCCACACCATGTTCTACCAAAGGATGGAGCAAAAATATGTACATTTTTTCCTAAAGTATTCTAAATAGCTCCTTTTGTGTTTCTGAACTAATAAGCAGTACCCTTTATTCTGAATATACTTAACATATGTTAATGCTTCATTTTCTTTCTACTTGGAATATTAAAGTAATTGTATATGTTTATTTAACATATAGTAGCTTTGCCCTGAAATTTAGCATGTAGAAGATGTAAATGGATATCAGATAGCTTTGTCAAATAGAAGCACACTATATATAGTCTTCCAAGAAAAAACTCTGATAGAATAGATGAATCTTTAATTATGTCATTTTGTTTGTATTTTCATTTTATTTTTCTCTTTTAATGCTCTTTGTGTCAGGCTAGTGAATGAAGAACGGACACTGGAGGTGGAAATAGAACCTGGGGTGAGAGATGGCATGGAATACCCATTTATTGGAGAAGGTGAAATATTAGTATTGGATTATCATAATTTTCTGCTCTCATCTTGCTTGTGAATCCTTCTCACTTCTGCCTTACTCCATCTTAATGGCCATATAGTAAATGTGTATGTAATTTCTAACACTTTTCAGTTTTAGGATGCAGAAAACCTTTTATGACCATCATGATTAGTCACCTGAAGCAGTAGCATTACTGTTTATCCTCTGAATATCATAGCCAAAATGTAATATGATGTAGCCTAAGTTTTATCAAATTGAGGGTGTTTGGGCCTTAATGGATTAGTTTGAGATCAGCAATGAAAAAATATTTGTAACTTTAGTTGGCATTAATAAGATACTCTCAGAACTCACCTTTGAACCTAAGGTCTTTGGTTTTTTTCCTGTTAGAATTTTCAATTTAAGACTTCAGTTCAAGAAACCAGTGAATCATTCTTTGTTTAGGAACTAGGTCAAGTTATTTATTGCTCTGCCTGAGGCACAAGCATTCATCTCTAGTAATCTGAAATTTTATATAACCAGGCAGGGGCACTGCAATCACAGATAGAGTTGACAGAGTCAATGCCTAAGGTAGTGGCTTTAAAATTTTTTCTCAGCTGACAAATAGATTTACGGAATTTGACTTGTGTGGCTTACAGTATGCTATAATCTGCTCTGACTAGGTGAACCTCATGTGGATGGGGAGCCTGGAGATTTACGATTCCGAATCAAAGTTGTCAAGTAAGTAAGCTAATTTTAGAGGCCTTCTCTCTAGTCCTGCTTTTCGGATGAGTCAGATAGTAGAGATGTGAGTGGCCACCAGAGCACTTCAGACTTTTTTCTCTGTTTCATGCTCATTATACACTCACCAATGATTTGTAACTCTTCTACAAAACTGAAAATTTGAGGTTGGGCCCTGGGTTGAGCCCTAGTTATTTGTTTACTTAGGACTTACAAATCCAAAAGGTGTTAAAAAAAATAAGACAAGTAAAAAGTTGTAAAAGAGAAGCAAACAAGAGAGGAAGTCAAAGAGAGCTGAGATTTTAGCTGAAGAACTATGGTACCATTTAAGAATAGGAGACTTTTCCATAGAAATGAGCTTTGGTTACATTATAAGAAGCTTCTGTGAAGAGAGAGCTCTTATCCTTTTGTGGGCCTCTTTTCAGCATGAAGAACTGCTTAGACAATAATTTTGCCTGAGCCTCGGGCTTTCTTATGTATTATTTCTCTCTTGTTGCCACTTTGGAAACCCCTGATATCTCTGCCTTTAAGGATTCATTGAAACAGGGTTCCCATCAGATGTGGAGAAGTGGCTTCCACTGCCTATGGCTTTTCCCTCATGACATTCTAACCTAGTGGTCTTTTCCCCAGCTTTCCTTACCGACTTTGTCTTTCTCATCACTTGTCAGAGAAACTGAAACATATGTTGTTCCCTGAATAATCCTAATACTTCCTTATCTTTGCCAGAATTTCCTCTCACTCTGTTCCATCTTCCCTGTACCCACTTTATCTGTATCTCTAGAGCTGACTTGGCCTTCAAGCATAGCTCAGGAAACCGCAACAGACCCATTTCTGATATTCATCTCCACAGTCCTCACTGCCAGAAGTTATCTTTCTCTCCTTTCCATAATCTAGTGGTTATAGTTTTACTTACATACTCTGGCTTTTGCTGATTGTAAGCCCCTTAATAGGATTTATACAACCTTCTGTTCTTGATTAACACTATACACAAAGGCATGTCTGGTAAATATTTATTGTTTGAAAGAGTGATGTTCATCTTTTCCAAGATTTTTCTAACAACTTTTTGAACTTTTCTCGAAGAAAGATGGAAATTAATGATTTTCATCTTGTTCTGTTTTTAGGCACCCAATATTTGAAAGGAGAGGAGACGATTTATACACAAATGTGACAATCTCCCTAGTTGAGTCTCTGGTTGGCTTTGAGATGGATATTACTCACTTGGATGGTCACAAGGTAAACAAATAAATTTTCCTATTTTCTGTTCTTTCTAAGGCTTTATGTGGGTAACTTTGAGCTTATATCAGTTGCATTGGTTATTAGGACCAGAGGGCCCCCTTCTCAATCTGCCTTCTCCGCTTACTCTACTGCTGGATGCCCAGCAGTAACAGGATCATAGACCTTTTAGCTACTCAGAGCTAATTTCACAGCCTTTGGCAGTCTTGTTCTTATAGTTTATCTTGGCAAAAATTTTACTTTTTTGCGTGTTTTTGCGTTTGATTTTTCTGTTTTTAAAAACATTTTCTTTCTTTAACTCTTATCATTTTAATGATGATCCCCTTGCCCCTTTGTTCTTTCTTTTTGCAGAGGTGTGACATTAGCTTTGTGTACCAGTTCTCACTAGAAGTTGTGTGATGTGCTTTGGGTACACTAGACCCAAATCGGCTCCAGCCCATTCTCTTTTGTTTTCCAGGTACATATTTCCCGGGATAAGACCACCAGGCCAGGAGCGAAGCTATGGAAGAAAGGGGAAGGGCTCCCCAACTTTGACAACAACAATGTCAAGGGCTCTTTGATAATCACCTTCGATGTGGATTTCCCAAAAGAACAGTTAACAGAGGAAGCAAGAGAAGGTATGGGGTATAATGAATGTGTGTGTGTGCAATGAGAAGAAGGTGGCAATAGAAGCAAAACCCTCCAAGTACAGGAGATATCAATTGTTAATGCTAGTAAACACAAGGGTAGGAATAGGCTCACCTTCTTCTGTAAAGGCAGTATAGACTTTTGTGTCATTGTGTTACAAAAGTCTGTATAAGCTGGGCTTTGAGACCTACAGAGGGATAGGTTGTCTGGAAGTGAAACAGACTCACTTAAAACAAATGAGCTGGACCAAACTGTAAAGGGGAAGATGAGACATACCATCTTACCTTGGATGAGAGGCTCGGGAGTGGGTTCCAGATGATTGTTTGAGAAGCGGGCCCAGTTGGGGATCCTAAAGAGTAAGATAAAAGAGAGCAGGGAAAGAGGTAAAAACTGAAAAGAGGACCAGGCACTGTGGCTCATACCTGTAATCCCAGCACTTTGGGAGACCAAGGCAGGAGGATTTCTTGAGTCCAGGAGTTTGAGACCAGCTGGGCAACATAGTGATACCTCATGTTTTCCCAAAAAAACTGAAAAGAGGATAAAGAATGCATGAAAGACTTAGTTGAAGAGTTTTCTTTCCCTTTTGATTGCTTTTTCTCATTCCTCATTTTGTAGGGTTTTGTGTGATATATATGTGATTTATAGGCCTGAGAGAAAGTGACAAGGGATCATCTTGGATGCACTTGTGCATGTGTGGGGATATCTACATGTAATCAAGTTGGAGATTGGTAGTTATTTGTTTAATTCAGATCCATGGTCATCATGTCCTTGATGAACCTTCCTGTGAAACATGCTCTTATAATCTAGGGAAGTAATATTTTTGTTAATGGAGTCATGTATTCATTCTTTCTTTAGGCGTAAAACAGCTACTGAAACAAGGATCTGTGCAGAAGGTATACAATGGACTGCAAGGATATTAAGAGTGAATAAAATTGGACTTTGTTTAAAATAAGTGAATCAGCGATATTTATTATCTGCAGGGTTTTTGTGCTTTTTTTTTTAATTTTCAATATGCAATTTTGGCTTAATTTTTTCCTCTAATGATCATCATGAAATGAATAAGAGGGCTTAAGAATTTGTTCATTTGCATTCAGAAAAGAATGACCAGCAAAAGGTTTACTAATACCTCTCCCTTTGGGGATTTAATGTCTGGTGCTGCCACCTGAGTTTCAAGAATTAAAGCTGCAAGAGGACTCCAGGAGCAAAAGAAACACAACATAGAAGGTTGGAGTTAATTGTTAGTGATTTCATTCAAAATGCCAACTGGAGAAGTCTGTTTTTAAATACATATTGTTGTTATTTTTTTCATGACTCCTGTTTCTTTTCTCCTGTGAGCTAGTTGGGTTGTCTTCCCATCAAACAGGATGGATGTACAAGCATGCAGAAGAATGATAGTGATCCAGTCCCTATATCCAATGAAACACAATCTTCTAGAAAGGAGTAGAATAGGTTAGAGATTGGGGTGCACAAATAAAAGTTACACAAAGATCTAATTGTCCTTAAGAAAAGATATTTTCTCTCATTTGATTTGGAAATAATAATATCTGATATGGATACTTGACTGTTTAGAGAGCACTTGTCATGTATATAATCTCAGCTGGCCTCATGATTAGAAAGCTTTCGGTTTGTTTAAGGACAAGGATTACCACTGGCTCTAGAAAATGAATGTTGAGTAGAATTGCAAATTACATTTGTCTCTCCTAATGGCACCCAATTCAAATAATACATGACTTGAGTACATCTGACTTTTGAATCTCCTTCACTTGGTTAGGTTATACAGTCACTTCACACTCTACTTTTCATGTACTTTTTGCCTCTGCCAGTGAATATTTCAATTCTGTGTAGCAATTGCTATTGCAGTGTGTGGAGCCGCCTTTCAGCCATCCATATAGTTCCAGCAGCATCCTTGCCTTTGGCTATACAGTCTTAGAAACCAAGTGAGACCGTATAAATACATATGTAAGTTTAGTGGACTTTTTGTACTTTTAAGATTCATTATGTATTCAGTTGCCTTTAGTTCAGCATTTTTAGAAATAATCATCATTTCTTTTACATATCCTAGCCCAGGAGGACTCTTGATCATCTCCATTTTTCCAGGATGTATGTAAGAGTAAGTCATGATACTAAGATCTAGATTATCAGTCTTGGCTAGAAAGACTCCATAGAGATAATGCTCTTTCTACCAAAAAAAATGTTAATGGAAATTTGTCATTCCTTTTTATTCATGGTCTACACTGCCATGATTTAATGAATTGAAAAAGAATATTTTTTCATCATTGGGACTTTGTGAGCTTCAGTTAACTTAAGTACTTTATCTGAGGCATATTGTAATTTGGAAAGATTCATATCAAAGTTCCATAGAAGCCGGGCTCGGTGGCTCAACCTGTAATCCTGCGCTTTGGGAGGCTGAGATGAGTGGATTGCCTAAGCCCACGGGTTCGAGATCCGCCTGGGCAACTTGGGGAGACCTCATCTCTACAGTAAATCAAAAAAATTAGCCGGGCGTGGTGGTGCGCGCCTGTTGTTTCAGCTACTCAGAAGGCTGAGGCGGAAGGATCGCCGGAGCCCAGCAGGTCGAGGCTGCGGTGGCCGAGAGCAGCCACTGCACTCCAGTCTGGGTGACAGAGTGAGACTCCAACTCAAAAAAAAAAAAAAAAAGTTCCATAGATTTTCTTGTAATAAACCATAGTGGGATGGGGGATGATGGGAGGATTATAAACCCAGGCTCCAAAGCCCAAGTTTTTTGTACTGTGGTACGACTGCTTTCTCATAGGTTAGTGCTGTCCAAAAATGGAGTACTGGTCTCTGAAGCAGCATGCTCTCACCAAGTAGAATAAAGACATCATCTGTCCAGAGGTATTACAGAGGGGTCTTAGATTCAGGAGGTTGTGGTAGTCAATCAAGCCAGAAGCTTTCATGCATTACAGAGTGCTAATAAGAACAGTGAAATTGCGTTCTCTTATTCATTGAGTGAAAAATACTGAGTGCCTACTGTGAGCCAGTTTCTGTTCTAAATGCTAATTATCCCCAACTTAGAGACAAGGAAATTTAGTTACATCAGCAGCTTACAAGTGGTGGGACCATTAGAACCCAAGCAACTGCCATGAATTCTTAAGTAGAGAAAATAAACACTGGAAGAAGGGTGCTAGGTAATGATGGCAAGAGAAGAGATGATAATGTCTAGTGTCTTCAGTCCTGCAAGACATCCTGCAATGCCATTCCAGGAGCTAGCTACATAATAAGGCAGAAAGGGTGCTTGACCTGGAACCAGACTTAATCTCTGTGACACTGGGGTGTAAGCCCGTTTACCTCTCTGATCCTCAGTTTTCTTATCTCCAAAATGGAGATAATAAAGGATGATATTTTTGAGCTTGATCTTATGTGCACTTTTAACATCTTTTTTGGCTATTCAGACATCTTATTCACTTGTGTTTATTTCCTGCTTGTCAGCTGCATTCACTGTTGGTTAGGTTGCTAGATTCCTGAATCCTAGATCGATGTTAGTGCTCTGAAATCACTGAGAAGGGATCAGGGTATGGAAACCTCAAACCTATTTGAAAAGTTGCATTGAGTGTTATTAGAAATGGGAATGGGAAGGTAATTTTATTCTATTCCTTGAACAAAGATAAGTGACTACTAGCTCTAGTAATGAACTGTACAGTTGGCAAAAAGATATCCGAGGACTCTGGGAGATAAGCAAGAGAAGAAAGAACTGTTTGGTAAGTGTTCACTTTTAAAAATTCTAGTATTTTAGTCACTGAAATTGTCCTAGCATTCATGATCAGGGGTTGGACACAGGTCACAGGCAATGATTTTATATATCAAAGAGCCCAGACCCTTTCTTTTTCCATTAAAAGAAGGAAAGTACTCCTGAGTGGTATAACATTAGGCACAGTCCCTCTATTAATGCAGTCAATCAGAGAGTGACAGTTGGGGGACCACTGTCACAGCTAATGTCAGCAAAGGACATTAAAGCTGCACAGTCCAACTTGGTAGACACAAGTAGCTATTGAGCTCTTGAAATGCACCTCATCCAACATGAGATGGACTGTGAAGTGTAAAATACACACTGGATTTTGAAGACTTAGTATTAAAAAGAGTGAAAACTATCCCAATGGTTTTTATATTGATTACATGTTTAAATAATAGTATTTTGAATATATTTGGCAAAATTAAATAATTATTAAAATAAAATATATTAAAATTCACCTGAGGGTTTCTGTTTGTTGTTTTTGTTTTTTACTTTTTAAAATGTGACTACCAGAAAATTTTTAATTATTTACATAAGTAGTTCACATTACATTTCTGTTAATTGCACTGCTCTAAAGAGTCTCACCCAGGCTGCACCAGGTCACTCCTCAACACAGAAGTTGACTAGATGTTGGGTTGAAGGACCACATGTTCATTCTTATCAGCTACCTCTCATTCAGTCAGCCCAGTGCGATGTTTCCATTTCAGTCATCCAGTTTTTTGTCGGCTTTTCTACTTGATATTTGTACACTGTATTGGCTGAGGCATACGATTTTTTTTATCCAGTGAATAAACGCGCTGACCAAAGAATTGAGGCCACTTCTTGGATTTTGCCACTGAAAGCCTCCTCCAGCTTTACAATCGTCAGATCATCAGGGTAAATCATATTTCATATTCATGAAAATTTTAACTATTTTACATCTCACCATATTGCTTCATCTTTTCCACAAGGATATGCTGAGAGGGCTTGTTAAAATCCAGCTAGACAACAGCCTGTTTTAGGAAATAAGGTGTGTCTGGCATGACTTGGTCCTAATGAACCCATACTGGGGCCTAGGGATCAGCACTTACATCTCAGTGCTTATGAATGATGTCTGCATTGGCTGTCGTGGTCTTTTGGGAAAACTGCCCATCTCCAGTCTTTCGGCCTCTGTCCTCCATAGTACCTTAAAATCAAAGACATGTTTAGCAACCTTCTCTTTGGTCTCTCAGTATTCTTGGATTGTGTCCAGTGCAGAAAACATGATTTCCTTCAAAGTTAGTTAAAGTGTTTCTTATCACCTCTTCCCTCTTGGGCTTCATTCTTACTGATATACATAATATCCTTGATACTGCAAACACCATTTTTGACAGAATATAGAAAAAATTGGAGGTTTTATATATCACGGTTAAAATGTATATGCTCTCAAATTAGACTGGTTAGATTCAAATTCCAATTCTACCACTTAACTAGCTGTGCCTCAATTTCTCTTTTTAAAATTGTGATAATAATAGTACATCTTTCATAGTGTTGTTAGATGATTGGACATTTACAGTTGGACTATCTCTTGGGAAAGTCAGGCAAAAAGAGCAAGTTGAGTAACCTGTGTTGCTTCGCTGAGGTTTTATGATTTTTTTTTTCCATTTTCTTCTCCCCTGCAATGCATGACTTTAGTCTCCAGGTGGTGCTAAAATAATGCTGTGAGAGATGTAAAACCAGCTCAGGTTTCAGACTTGTTTGTTTTTAAGTTATTTTCTGGTTATTACCACCAAAAATCAAGCTAGTAAGTAAAACAACACTAATGATCATTTTCAATGCAAACTCAATGAAGAATGCATCTTGACTGTCTTCCCTCTTCTCAAACGCTCCTTAATCCTAACGTAGAGAAGGCAGATTTCACATGGACTGGATATTGATGGGGAGTTTGAGTCTACCAAAATAATAACATTAATAATAATTTTTAAATTAAGAATAAAGAATGCTCCTGAGAATTAATTAATAACAGTTGCAGAAACTACTACAAGGAGCCAAAATAGGTGATTACAAACAAGTTATGTAATAAAATCTTCCATCTTTTCTACCAGTTAGGATCATTAAACTAGGAGAACAGGAAATATGATGGACAAGGTTTTCAACCAGGTGTTTGATAAACACCTTGGGGACAAAATGGAGGTACACAGTTGGATTCATAACTCACTAATTATGGTTGAACATGGTGTTGATTGATGGATCAATGTCAACCTGGAAGAGAAATAGTCTCTACTGGCACAAAGCAGAGCTGTGTTCTCAGTCCCAATCTGTTCAATGTTTTTATTGGTAATGAGCATTCCAGGAAGAGAGATTAAAATGCCAGATGCCTACTGAGTGTGAGTCAGAGTTTTCACAGCTTTTATATGTTTGTCAGTCCAAAGAGTCCTAGGAGAAGGGCAGGACAGATTAAAGCTGACCAGACAAGCTTTTGACTCTTATAGAGTGTTTCAAATGGGGAAGCAACTTACCCTGGAGGGATAGAGTTGGGGTGGACAGGTTTCATCCACAGCATCGATGGGGAAGCATAATGTGACAGCAGTGCTGTTAAGGTGTCACTTGAATTGAGGTCTACCTGAAAAAGATCACAAGAAGGCTTGCACTTAATTTTGTGGACATAGTAACCCTAACAAACTAGAGTCAGTTGAAAAAAAGAGTATAGCTGTCAGGACAATTTGAAGCTAGAAGACTTCAAATTGCCTCTATGTTTTGTGGGTTGGTAAAGGAACTTCAACACTCATTGGAGCAGAGGACTTCCCCTAGTTCTCACAATTGCTACAGAAAAAATTCAAGAAGTAAGGTAAGGGCCTCATGATAGATATTATAAGAGTGATGTCCCAGTTACTATTGCCATGTAACAAACTACCCTGGCTGGGCTCAGTGGCTCAGCCTGCAATCCCAGCACTTTGGGAGGCCGAGGCGAGAGACTGCTTAAGCCCATGGGTTCAAGACCAGCCTGGGCAGCTTGGCAAGACCTCATCTCTACAATAAATAAAAAATTAGCCAGGTGTGGTAGTGGGCGCCTGTAGTTCCGGCTACTTGGAAGGCTGAGGCGGAAAGACTGCCAGAGCCCAGCAGGTCTGTTACCCAGACTGGAGTACAGTGGCATGATCACAGTTCACTGCAGCCTCGACCTCCTGGGCTTAAGGGATCCTTCTGCCTCAGCCTCCCAAGTAGCTGGATGTGTGCACCAATGTGCCCAGCTAATTTTTTTTATTTTTTGTAGAGACGAGGTCTTGCTATGTTACCCAGGCTAGTATTGAACTCCTGGACTCAAGCAATCCTCCCACCTCAGCCTCCCAAAATGCTGGCATGATTGCAGGTGTGTGCCACTGCACCCAGCTAGAAAGAATTTAAGCATAAAACACAACTAATCCCAGCACTTTGGGAGGCAGAGGCAAGAGGATTGCCTGAGTACATAGATTCGAGATTATCCTGGGCAACATGGCTAAACATCAAATCTACAATAAATCAAAAAATTAGCTGAGTGTGGTGGCACTAGCCTATAGTTCCAGCTACTTAGAAGGCTGAAGTGAAAGGATCACCTGAACCCAGCAGGCTGAGGCTGTGGTGGCCGTGAGAATGCCACTGCACTCCAGCCTGGGCGACAAAGTGAGACTCCAACTCAAAAAACAAAAAACACACACTCACTCACAACTAATTAGCCAGTACACAAGACTAAATCATTAATTGAAATTGTAAATGTTTTATTTAAATATGGAAAAAGTGAGTTAGTTTACCACAGAAGAAGCACCTGTGATTAAATGATGAGAGAAAAACGTTTCAACCGTTTATCCAAGAAAAAGGGGGAGGCCTTGTCCTGTGCTGTCTACATTACCGTCACAGGAGTTTGTGCCTTGAGCCTCAAGTCCAGTCTGTTGTTGAGCAAGCGGTTAAAGCTGTATCCCCTTCATGTGTGGCCACTACCCTTGTAGGAACATCTGGAAGATATTGACACAGAACGTGATGGATTGTTTGATTCTTGATGCACTTAGATGGACAAATTATAGAAAATGGAAGAGATTTTAGAACTCAGATCAAGACCTTTGAGAATTCTCTGAGAAATCTATAAGAATGACTTAAAAATAGGCTTTTCTTGCTATGGTTTGAATGTTAGTCCCCTCTGAAACTCATGTTGAAAATCCCTGTGTGGCGGTATTGAGAGGTGGGCCTTTTAGGAGGGAATTTGGTCATGAGTGCTCTGCCTCATAGCTGGATTAATCCATCCACGGATTTATGAGTTTATGGATTACAGGGTCATCATAGGATTGGGACTGGTGGCTTCATAAGAAAAGGAAGAGAGACTTGAGTTAGCACAACCTTACTGCCATGTGATGTCCCAAGTCATCTCTAGACTGCAGAGAGGCACCAACACGAAGGCCCTCATCAGATACAGCCTCTTAACCTTGGACGTTCTAGCCTCCATAACTAAGAAATAAACTGATTTTCTTTATAGGTTACTCGTATCAGTATTCCATTATAAGCAACAGAAAATGGACTAAGCCACTACTGATGTGGTATTTGAACACACTGAACTTGAAACTCCAGGGAAGAACTCAAAACATGGCTAATCTGAGCAGGTAGTATGTGCACACAGGGAATTTGATCAAGGGAGGTGATGCAATCCCACACTTCACAAAAGATCAGAATATGAGGGGAGTTTTTTGGTTTTTGGTTTTTGAATTTCTGGATGGCCTTTGAAACACAAACCTTAGGGTGTGTCTGAATTTTCAAGCCCAGGCTTTTTATCAATGTGGCTCTCTTTCAAGAGGAACTAGCTGAGCTGAGAAGTAACCAAAGGCTACTCGTTGGTGCCTTTGCAATTCTGGCAACGCACGTGAATCCCAGAGTGATCATGGAACTTCAGACACTCTGGACAAACTCTGGACAATCCCTGGACCCACTTCATGCACAGTTGTTATGTGTCTTTTGTTTAACTCTTGCTGTAGAAACTGAGAGCCCCCTCATTGATATACAGCTCCAGTTCAGGAAGCAGACACGCCTCACTGCTGTACTCCACAGCAGTCCAGAAAGCAGTCTGTGAAACTGCCACATTCTCATCAGTTTGCTGAAGCATGAGTCTGCTTAGCATGAGTTCTGGGTCCAAGTGCTGACTCTGCAGTGAGACAGTCAGGATTTAAACCCCCTTCTACCAATTGTGTGCTCTGTGACCTTGGACAAGTATCTTACCTTCTCTGAGCCTCAGTCTCCTCATCTACCTCATATTCTGAAGATTAAACAGCACGACATATTTAAAGTTCTTAGCCTAGTACCCCTGGTACACAGAAGGCACTCATTAAATATTTTATTTACTACACAGTATATGTTATGTAGCAAATGTGACCAAACATTTTTAAGCATTTTGCATTTCTGCTAAAACTTATTTTTGAAACACTAACACTACATCAAATAGCTCACAACATTCATTGACCTGCATAGGTGTGAATTTCTGGCCCTGTGACAACCCCCACTTTAGAAAAAAAAAAATACAAGAAAGTCTCTACTGAAGTGTATCTGCAGAGAATGCATGGAAACCAAGACTACATTCTCAGTCTGCTCCAGGCCCAGAAAACAGGAACTGCTGGAGGAACATGTACTAAACGTAAAAAGAGGAAGAGACAACCCCAGGGCCCCACATGAAATGAAAGCAGGTGTCTCAGAAACCAGCCTGAGACATGCCAACTGGTAGAGGGGTTTATACAGCTGGAAGCCTCGAACCACTCAGACCGTCATGGCTAGGGCTCTGGCAGCCAAAAGTCAGAGTACTTGGTGACCCTTCCACCTTGCCCTGTCAGCACTAGAGTTACCCGCTCATCTCTGTTTGCCTAGGACTTTTCTGGGTTTAGCATAGTCTAGAGCCCAGAAGCCCCTCAGTCCCAGGCAAACCAAGACAGTTGGTCACCCTGGGCTCCAGCATTAAAGGGGCTGCTGGTGTGGAAGTCCCTGCAATTCATGTCATTCGTAACTGTCACAGGCAAGTGCAGAATGGTGATTGAAGGGAGGGGCGGGGCTAGAGCCACGCTAAGTCCTGAGAATGTCCCATGAAGGAGAAACCTGCGGGGCAGGGCCAAAGCACAGTTGTCATAAGGCTAGCGTACCAGGCAGGGACAGGGCCAGACCAAGCCATGTCCTACCCAGCTGCTTCACAGATGATCGGCATACACTGAAAACAACATTCTACGTTGCACATTTTATGTAGGGGGACAGGGAGAAAATGATTTTCTTTGGTAACAGTTTTATGCACACTTCATCCTTTATATTAAAAATAAAGAAATTATTGCTTATACTGACTATATGACAAAAATATAAGCTTTGTTAGAATTTTCTTCTTAAATGTATTTTTTTTTTTATTTAAGTAAGGGTCTCCCAGGGTGGAGTGCAGTGGCACTATCAGGGCTCATTGCAGCCTCAACGTCCTGGGCTCAGACAATCCTCCCACCTTAACCTCTTGAGTAGCTAGGATTACAGGCATACACCACCACGTCTGGCTAATTATACACACACACACATATATATACATATATATATAATTTATATAAATTATGTTTTGCTATGTTGTTCAGGCTGGTTTTGAACTCCTTGGCTCAAGCAATACTCCCACTTCAGCTTCCAAAAGTGCTAGGATTATAGGCATGAGCCACAGTCTGTTCTGGGACTGTCTTTTATTTCACAGTTTTCCATTTATTTTAGTGGATGATATTAACTACTCATACATAGTAAGAATATAGGCTACTTACATGGTTGTGGGCTTAGAGTCCTCTGAAAATATCTTTAAAATTGTTTTTTTCTGGCTGGGCATGGTGCCTCACACCTGTAATCCCAGCACTTTAAAAGACTGAGGCAGGAAAATTTCCTGAGCACAGGGATTTGAGACAAGCCTAGACAACATAGCAAGCTCTCCTTTCTATAAAAAATAAAAATGAAAAATTAGCCAGGTGTGGTGGTGCACACCTGTAGTCCCAGCTACTCAGAAGGCTTAAGCAGAAGGATTGCCTGAGTCCAGGAGTTTGAGGTTGTGATGAGCTGTAATCATGCCACTGCATTCCAGCCTGGGCAACAGAGTGAGACTTCAACCCCCAAAATTTAAAAATTAACATATATATAAAAACGTTTTTCTTTAATTGTATGTTCACAAAATTCTCTCACTTTTATCTTATTATTTTTTTAAATTTCTGTTTGTTTTTGCTTGTGTGATTATCCATTTTATGAGTCTTAAGGCAGGCGTTTTCTTAAGGGGTTTTCACCATTTAGATAATAAAATGCACTAGTTGTTTGCTATAAACAGCGGTATTTCGGAATTTCAGCAGATTTAGTTGACTGACAGCAGGCAACAACAGCAAGCTGGCTGGTCTCAGAGTCCCTGAACTGTCCCAGGCTAAGCTTGCAGGCACAGACTGTGAAAACCCTGGAGAAAGCCCAGTACCTGCAAGAAACATTTTTTTTTTTTTTTTGAGTTGGAGTCTCACTCTGTCGCCCAGACTGGAGTGCAGTGGCCGCTCCCGGCCACCACTGCCTCGACCTGCTGGGCTCCGGCGATCCTTCCGCCTCAGCCTTCCAAGTAGCCGGAACTACAGGCGCGCACTACCGCGCCGGGCTAATTTTTGATTTTTATTGTAGAGATGAGGTCTCGCTGCCCAGGCGGGTCTCGAACCTGCAGGCTCAGGCAATCCACTCACCTCAACCTCTCAAAGGCACGGGATTACAGGCTGAGCCACCAAGCCCGGCTAAGAAACATTTTTAAAAACATTTATTGCAAGCTGGGCGAGGTGGCTAACACCTATAATCCCAGCACTTTGAGAGGCAGAGGCAAGAGGACTGCTTGACCTTATGGGTTCAAGACCAGCCTGAGCAAAATGACGAGACCTCGTCTCTACAATAATTCAAAAAATTAGCTGGGCGTGGTGGCACACTCCTATGACTCCAGCTACTTGGACTGCTGAAGCGGAAGGACTGTCTGAGCCGAGTAGGTTGAGGCTGCGGTGGCCGTGAGTGTGCTCCTGCACTCCAGCCTGGGCGACCGAGTGAGACTCCGACTCAAAAAAACAAAAAACATTTATTTTCACAAGAGGGCGCTGTGAGGGAGGACGGGTCTGGTGTACGGTCTGTCCCAGGCCTATGCATGCCTGCCCCTCCCCGTATGACTCAGGGAGGGGTCCTCTGGATTTTTGTCAGCTGAGGAAAAGCCTTGGTTTCTAGTGTAGACAGGAAGTGGTCACAATGACACAAGGGGCGAGAACGAGAGCTCAGTTGCAGAAGGCTTTGCAACTTTAATTTGGAATAAAACTACAACTAGGACCAATTGTAGGTTTTTAAAATGGGAAATGCAAGATGGAAGCAATATATTCTATTGATTCATTCAACATTTATTAAACAGCTACTGTGTGCATGCCCTGGGGAACTGAGGCTAAGCCCAACCCTTCCACCTCCTCCCCGCACCCATCCCACACACACAAGGAAGAGCCCAACGAGTTTGGGGTGGAGGTGCAGACTGTGCTTCGTGTCCTCCCTCTCCCCAACATGCAACTGATCCCTGAGCTCAGATTCCATCCCAGCACACAGCTAAAGGGGATGCCTTCCAGCCTGTGAGGCTGCCTCATCTAGTGTTTGCTGAAGATGGTTCTGGTTCCTGGGAAGACCATTTTTCTCCACTCCTGTGGCATGGCTGCCCTCACCTCCTCCGCTTCCTCCTCCTTCACACACATTCTTTGAAAATGTCATCTTCATCTCCCTTGTGTGCGGCCCAGAGCTAGACTCCGGCCACTACTGTTCACAGAATGAACAGCAGGCCACAACAGAGCTGTGCCGCACGAGCAGGCCCTGTGTCCCGGGGCAGCAGTAAGTTATAGCTGCTGTAAACTTGATACCTGTGCACTGAAAGATGGCTTATTTTCTTGTTTATGAATTTGTCTGAATGGAAAGTGTTAGAAAGTTAAATCACACTTGCTTAAGTATTTAATAGAATGCCTTTGCTGAGGAAGAAACAAAGCAATTGCGCTCATTGTAAAAACAACCACTACGGTTATAGCCCCATTTCCAGAGTAGCAGGCTCTTTGGTTCTGCCCTTCTGTATCCCAAAACAGTCTGACCTGTAAGCGGAAAGGCACATATGTGTGCGTGTGTGTAAGGGCCACCATCAGAGAGTGGCAGAACTGAGGCTTGTAGCCGCTGGAGGGTTAGAATTTCTATTGGGGGGTAGGGTTCAAGGTAACCCAACGGGGGTGGGGAGTGGGGAGGGCAGCTGACATGCCATAAAGTAGCACTCAGAGCATTTCATGTTCAAGTGAGAAAACATCCATTATTCATAGCAGAGAAGGGGAAGGGCTGGCAGAAGTTAGGCCCCAGCCTTATCCAATCCAGGTCACCTTGGATGCCCCCATTCCCTGCTTCAGTTCTCTGTCAATAACTTTTCCCTGGACACATGAATAACCAACGGACTTTAAACTTACACCTCATTACATCAGAAAGTAAATCAACCTTGAACTATTAGTTTTGGATTTTCCACAGAGATAATGCCGCCACCCCTTCTCTACAATCTCCTCATTACATGTAGCCTCTGTTGGCTTAAACTGTCCTTGGCAACCACTTCCTGTCCCTTCCTAAATGTGATGTTCCCACATTTATTTTCATTAAATGTCATTAAATTATTTCATTAAATTTAAATTTAATAAATTTTCATTAAATGTCATTAATTATTTCATTAAATTTCATTAAATTATTTTCATTAAATTGCCCGTTCTCTTCTCAAAACATGCTGTGAGCTAATATATGGTGAGTGGACATTGTTTTCTAACCGTGATCAAGTGACATAGGGACTATGAGGGAACCACTATCTTTTTCAGGGCACCACTCCTGCCCCTGGACACCACTGCCTGTTGCTGGGCACTGCTGCCTGCCCTGGGTGCTACCCTGACTACTGAACACTACCTTCTTCTGCTCCCACTGAGGCTATGGAACACCCCAGGCCACACAGAATTCTGTGTTGTCAGGAAAGGCCTCTTTCTCCTCCTGTGTTACAAGCTGTCAACGGGCATCAAAACAGAGATGCTTGAACCTCCTGAGATCCTCTTCAATTCTTACCGATAACAAAACTCAGGTAGGAGTTCAAAGCAAGACTAGGCCATGAGACAAATCTGAGGGACGGACACTCCCTTAGGTTGCTCCTGTTGACCACCGAGGCTCCTGTAGGTGGTCTGTCCCACCAGTCTGCAGATAAGCAGCAACACAGCCTAGGAGGAGGTTGAGGTTCTTGGAACTACACAAAACATAACTAGCCATCTACGCAACTCTGCCCTTCTCAAACTTTTAGATGCTGTGGGACAATTATATTGAAAAAGAAAAAAGTCAAAGCTTGTTGGTCAAATGGCAAAGTTCATTATTTATGAAAATCAATGGGAACACAACAAAATGCATATTGGCATGCCATTCATGATATGCTATATTGATAGGCATAAATAATGACATTCACATTATGTTAATGGAAATAAAATTCAATGCAGATTTTAGAATAGTAAGGTTGACGGTAGAGATTGTGAGATTATTAAAAGAAAAAACACCTTTTTCCTTTTCTGTTGTCTCTCATCAGTGTCCCATAGTATGACTTTATGTGATTTTATAAATGCCAATACTTGCACTGTTTTCTGGACCACTCTAGGCTTCTGTTTGGGGAAACCCACCCTGATGGAGTGAAGTGGGGGTTGTGGCAGTATGGAGTAGAGGACAGAAGACAGATTTTGGACCCTGATCAGAATTTCAATTCTACCACTTGCCTGCTATGCAAAGTCAGCCACAGAGGCTGTGATATAAAAGACTAAGAGAGAGCAAGACAATGAGGGTTATTTGTACATTTAAATATTATTTTTATTTTTTATTTTTTTAGAAATAGGGTCTTGCTACATTGTCCAGGCTGGATTTGAACTCCTGGACTCAAGTGATCGTCTGGTCTTGGTCTGTCATATAACTAGGACTACAGGCTCATGCCACCACACCCTGCTTAACGATGGGGATTCTCATTTGAATTTTCTTTTTGTATTTGATTATTTGACCTATCTGAGATACTTTTTATTTTTATTTCAAAAACCATATTTTCGATGAAGACTGTCTAACTGATTCTTTTTATTTACTTATTTATTTTTAGAGACAGGGTGTCACTCTGTCATGCAGGCTGGAGTGCAGTGGCATGATCATAGCTCACTGCAACCTCGAACTCCCGGGCTCAAGAGATTCTCCAATCTCAGCCTCCTATGTAGCTGGGACTACAGACATGAGCCACTATGACCCAAGTAATTTTTAAATTTTTTGTAAAGATGGGGTTACCCTGGTTATGTTGCCCTGGCTAGCCTCAAACTCCTGGGCTCAAGCAATCCTCCCATCTCAGCCTCCCAAAACTCTGGGATTACAAGTGTGAGCCACTGTGCCTGACTTGATTCTTTTTCAGATCTGCTTTCCCCTACTCTCACTTTGAGATTTCTATGAATAACACAGCTAGATTTAATTTATCAGGTGGGCAGGCACCTAGAAGAATTGGTACTTGGAGGAAAGGATCTTAGAAAGACCTTGAAAAAGGCCTCCTGTAGAAAGGGCAGTTCAGCAGGCCATTGCACAGAGGAGCCTAGATGTGAGTGGCTCGAGAGCAGGGATCCCTGTCCATTTCTTACCATTCCCTGAGCAGGGTTCATTCTGCTCTGCCTCTCGACTTTGCCAACATATTCCTTTCAACCAGAGAGCCACACTCCCATTTCTACCTATCCAAATCCTGCTCATCCTTCAGGGCCAGGTTAAAAATGCCTCCTGTCCATGACACCTTCTTTCCTCTCTCCTGGAGCTGGGCTTGTCCACCCTCACCTGGAACCTGGAAATGACCACCTTCCTTCCCCCATCTGAATGAATGCCCATGGCATTCGGTTTCTCTAATGAACTATTTATTATTAACAGGATCAGCTACATGATTTACATGGCCCAATGTAAAATAAAAACCCAGAGCCCCTTGTTAAAAAATTATTATTATTATTATTAAGGATTTCAAGGCTGGATGTTGTGGCTCATGCCTGCAATCCCAGCACTTTGGGAGGCTAAGGCGAGAGGATTGCTTGAGCCCAGGGGTTGGAGACCAGCCTGGGCAGCATAGTTAGACCTCATCTTTACAAAAAAATCAAAAAATTAGCCAGGCATGGTGGTGCATGCTTGTAGTCCCAGTTACCCAGGAGGTTGAGGCAGAAGGATCATCTGAGCCCAGGATGTTGAGGCTGCAGTGAGCTGTAATTGTACCCCTGCACTCCAGCCTGGGTGACAGGACAGGTCTCCAGCTCAAAGAAAGAAAAAACGAAAAGAAAAGATGTCAAGACAGTTACAGCAGAGCAGTCCACAAGCACAGGGTCCTTCTAAGCACCCCTGCACAGGACACACACCTGGGAAACCAGCTCCGATGATTATATTTGTAGACTCCAATGGAAACTGAGAGTCCTGCTGGGTAAACACAATCTTTTACATGCCCATTGGAATCTCCTCCCAGGGAAGCTCCTAAGTGTCTCCCCTCTCCTTGCTGAGCCCTGTTTCAGTGCCCTAGCACCCATGCGCCTGCTTCTCTGCCTTGTGGGGACCTAGCTGAGTGCTTTACAATCCAAGCCCCCACCTGCCTCTCTGCCCTAAGCCTACTGCCCTCTCAGCCCTCAGCCCCGCCTCGTTGATGACCTTGAATTGGCCCCTGTTCCAAAAGAAATATCGGTTATTTTCCTGCAATGCCACTATCCCCCTTTCCTTCTGGTCCCTCTGGTTGCCAGAAGTTGCCAACATACAACCCTTTCTTTGATAGTATGTGGATGCAAAAAGATGTGGCCCCTGGCACTCTTCACCTGTTGTATTTTTTCTACCTGAATGATAATAGAGTGCTTAACTGATCCCGAGAATGTTAAGTGTATTAGCTTATTTAATGCTCTCAATATTCCTTTGGAGTATGCATTACTATGATTATTTCTTTTACAGATGAGTAAAATGAGACTCAAAGAGGTAGTCACTTGCCTAAGGTGATTGGAAAGGAGCCCTTGCTCTCTGCTACTAAGCTATATTGCTTCTCCACATAGGCTACTTGAAGGCAAAGACCATCTTAGTTTTTGTTTTTTGTTTTCATTTTGTTTTGCTTTGGTTTGTTCTTGTTTTTTTGGTTTTTGTTTTTGAGTCAGAATCTTACTCTGTCTCCCAGGCTGGAGTGCAGTGGCACAATCACGACTTAACGCAGCCTTGACCTCCTGGGCTCAGGCGATCCTTCCTTCCCAACCTACCGAGTAGCTGGGACTACAGTTGCCCACCTCCATGCCCAGCTAATTTTTCGATTCTTTGTAGAGATGAGGTCTCACAATGTTGTCCAGGCTGGTCTCGAACTCCTGAGCTCAAGCAATCTTCCCACCCTGGCCTCCCAAAGTTCTAGGATTACAGGCATGAGTCACCACATCTGACCTCATATCTTATATGTTGGTGTTCCCTGTGTTACTTCTTTGGGCTAGTGTGTTACTAGGGCTATTAACACCCATTTGTTGATGGCTAACTTTGTGCCGAGCTCTACCCTGAGCACTTCGCAAATGTCATCTCATTAAATCCGGCACATATCCACTCGCCAGGTTTTATTGTTCGTATTTAACAGATGAAGAAGCAAAGACTTAGCAAGATTCATTTCTAGTTAGGTCCCATAGCTAGTAAGCAGTGGCACTGGGGTTTGGACTGGGGTCTGTCCTGACTCTAAATGTAGGGCCCCTACGAAAGTGGTTCCACGCCAGTGTCCCACCCATCCAGTCCCTCTCCATCTTATTCACCCTTGCCTTCTTGCTAGCGTCCATCCTCCCACTGCCTCAGTCTCCATTAGAATTTGAGTTCTGGAAGCTCAATCTGTTGCTTAGCCCACCAGATGACTGGCTGCCTGTTGCACAATCTCAGTGTAGACAGAAAATTGCCCACATTACCTGCCCTAGCCCTGTGATCTGTACCCTCTCAATGTCAAGTTGTCACCTTCCACTGTTCTAATAAAGACACCAGAAGCAACCGAGTGCGGTGGCTCAGCCTGTAATCCCAGCACTTTGGAAGGCTAAGGCAAGAAGACTGCCTGAGCCTGGGGGTTCGAGACCAGCCTGGGCATCTTGGTGAGACCTCGTCTCTACAATAAATCACAAAAACTAGCCGGGCATGGTGGTGTGCATCTGTAGTTCCAGCTACTTGGAAGGCTGAGGTGGAAGGATCACCTGAGCCCAGCAGGTCGAGGCTGTGGGGTTACAGTGGCTGTGAGCATGCCACTGCACTCCAGCCTAGGCGACAAGAGATTCCAACACACACACACACACACACACACACACACACACACACACACACACACAAGACACCAGAAGCAAAGATACCCACATCGTTAAATGTAAAGGGGGAACAAAAACCCCTAGAATTTATTTATTTAAAAAATTGTATTATTCTTTTATGTTTAAACATCAGCACCTTCAAAGTACTCTCTATTTGATGCAATTCACCTATTGAGACACTTTTTCCACTGCTCAAAACAGTTTTTGAACTTGTCAATTTTGATGCCTTTTAGTACTTTTGCTGTTTTTTGTTTCACCTCTTCTATGTCAGCAAAACATTTCCTTTTGAGGACTTTTTTCATCCGGGAAAACAAAAAAGAGTTGCTTAGGGTGAGATTGAGTGAATAGGGACAGTGGGACATAGTTGTTTGTTTTTGGTCAAAAACTGCTGAATGCTCAGCATGGTATAGGCAGCTGTGCTCGCAAATCACCCATCATAAAATGGACAAACGAATTGAAAGAATCTAAAAAAAAAAAAAAAAATCTCTGAAGCAGAATGCAGCCTCTCACAATAACTCTAGCTGGTACACTGATGCTGATGGGCTCCTAGAACACTTATCTAGCGAGGGAAATCTGTACTACAGGGGTTCGCCCACCAAAAAATAATTCCAGATTTTTTGGCCCCCTCTTGTATTTAAGACATCAGTCAATAAATAGTGAAGAAATGCTACGGCCAAGAGCCTTGCCAAATCCAAGCCAAGCAGGAGGCTTAGTTTCTCTTACAGGTCTTTCACTGGCCTCCTAGATTTTCCTTCTCAACACTCAAGACGTCTAATCAAGGCAATGAATGGAGAAGAATGACCTGTTTGTTGGTTTCATTGCTAATCCCTTTGAGGGTCCAGATAAGCCTTTAAAAACCAGGAGAAATCCTCCTGCCCTGCCAGTGGCTCTTGGCTAACCTCCATCCCGTCATTGTTGATTTGTCCACTTGTATACACGTACACATATCCAAATCACACCTGTTCAGACAGCCATGTAATTAATTTGACTAATCACAAGATGATGCAATCCTATTATTTAATCATCGGTGCCAGTCTCGTCTATTCAATAGGATGATAGCACAGTCTCAAAACTAATTCACCATAAAAATAACTGAAGGCACAGGGATATTGATGGCCAGAGAAGGGGAGCAGGATACAGCACAGATTTCTCTAAATACCTGAAGCCCAGCATAGAGGCCAAGGATTTAGTCTGCATGGTGGTTTTAGTTTGTGTAGTTTCTGAAGGAAGAATCTGGGTCCACTGGGAAGGTTACAAGTCAGGTAAAAAAAAGTTCTAGTGCCTAGAATGATTCAACAAAATAGCTGCCAGGATGATAGAGAACTTCCTTTATCTGAACAACCTCAAGCAGACACCAGACACTGAAGGGAGGTTGGTCTACAGTCCCAGTCAATGATCATGTTGGGGGTTCACCTGTGCTTGGCAGAAGGCAGGTGCTAGGAATACAAGAGCGAATAAGGCAGACACAGCCAGTATGGTGGCTCATGACTGCAATACCAGTGCTTTGAGAGGCAAGAGGACCACTTGAAGCCAGGAGTTCAAGACTAGTCTGGGCAACACAGCATGACTTCATCTCTACAGAAAAAAAAGAAGGATAAAGAAAACATAGACAATGCTGTCCTCTGAGAAACCTTCTACTCCTTGGGCTGAGTGCAGAAACCACAGCTTACACTTGTCTTGTGTCCTCACAACATCTTCCATAGTTCTAGGGAATCGCACCCAACAGTGAGCATCTGGAAGACAAGAATTATACCTTTCATCTGTGTTTCCTTAGCACCTAGCACAATGTCCAAGAAATAGTTAAGATGTTCATGAATATGTGTCCAGAGAAAACCCAATACATGTCAATAAATGGATCCATGGAATTGTCAATATTGACTTACTGTTGAAAGGACCCATTCCAACCCTGATAATCCACATGATGGATTTTAAAAAATGCCTCAGCCGGGCATAGTGGCTCAAGCCTGTAATCCCAGCACTTTGGGAGGCCAAGATTAGAGGATTCCCTGAGTCTGCATGTTCGAGACCAGACTGGGCAACATGGGGAGAACCTTGTCTCTACAATAGATCAAAAAATTAACCTGGCATGGTAGCACACATCTGTAGTTCTGGCTACTTAGAAGGCTGAGGCAGAAGGCTCACCAGAGCCCAGCAGGTCGACACTGGGTTGGCCATGAACATGCCACTACACTCCAGCCTGGGCAATAAAGTGAGACTCCAACTAAACAAACAAACAAACAAACAAGCAAACAAAAAAACCCATAAATTTAATAAAGTGCAATGAGTCACTTGACTCCAGTGAACTCATTATAACTTTCAGTGGTAAGGCTCCCCCTCTTCTGAAAACTCCTTGTCCAAGGGTCCCAGCTAGCACACCATATGCTCATTAGAAGATGATGACTTCACCTCTCATCTTCTTGTCTGAAGAGTGCCACCCACTCACCTTACTTTGAAGATATCAAAAGTTGATGACAGAAACCAGCAGGAAAGTAGGATATGATTCTCCACATTGGCTAGCATTTCCTTGAAAATTATCTAACTAGAAAAAGTGTAATCATTTACCTTTTATTTACCTTCTAAACCTGAGATAGAGATAATGTCAATACTGGCTGAGTCATCATTAAAGTCAACAGGTCAAAGTTTTTTTTTTGTTGTTTTTTTTTTTAAATTGAGTTTCAGGTATTTTCTACTGACTGAAATTATGGAGGAAACTAATTTTTAAACTATTTTGTCAACCAAACTCAATACATTTTTCTATTTATTTTTTTTTATTTCTAGTACAACAACATACAGCCATGTATTCTACTGTTAAAAATAATGATGGCCAGGTACAGTGGCTCACACCTGTAATCTCAGCACTTTAGGAGGTTGTAGTGAGAGGATTGCTTGAGTGCAGGAATTCGAGACTAGTCTGGGCAACATAGTGAGACCCTGTCTGTACAAAAAAAAAAAAATTTAAATTAACCAGACATAGTAGTGCACACCTGTAGTCTTTGCTACAGGCTGACATGGAAGAATTGCCTGAGCCCAGGAGACTGAGGCAGCAGTAAGCTGTGATTATGCCACTGTACACGAGCCTGGGCAATAGTAAGACCCCGACTCAGAAAAAAAAGTCGTGATTAGCTCACTTTTGGACAGTGTCCAGTAGCCAACTTCCCAGCTTTCTTTGGGTCCCATCTTCTTCTGGTTTGGAAGTTAATAGAAAAAGAAAATGATTGGGCTATATTCAGTCTTCACCACTTTCTTGGTGTGTAAATTTCCAGAACCTCTCTGATCCTCTGCTTTCTCTGTAAAGGAGGGAGATGGCTCCTTTACAGGATAAGGAGTCAATAACATTTGCTATATTGGTGCTGTTTTCCTGAGGAGGTGCTGTTCCAGTCCTGGAAAGCCCAGATCTCCCTATTTCTGTAATCCTGAAGTGATTCTTCTATAAGGCAGAATGTTTGTGTGGGTACCAAGGCCACATTGAACATTATATTATAGGAAACCTTCCTGTCTTACAAAAGAGAATGGGAAGATTTCCCATTGTTTCTTAAAGTGATAATGACAGAATTATTATAAGAATTGCCATGTTTGGGTGACCCATTTCACACAGGATCACCAGCCCAAATAGGAAAATAACTTGCCTTGAAAGAGCAAAAAGATTTGATGAAGTAGAAACTGCTTTTCTGTCCCAGGCTTAGATCATGCCTCTTCCCAAGGGAAGGTGCATCAAGAGAGCACAAAATATAAGGAGAAGCAACCCGGAGGGAAAGTGACTCCTTAAATTCTGCACCTTCATCCTCACCCTCCCCCCACTCTGGGCCCTACACTCTCCCTTATCTTCCTTTCAGGAGTTTAGATGGGCAGAACAAGGTTGTGGTTATGAGGGCAGAGTTGGAAGAAGGCTTGCAAAACACCCCTTCTCCACCCCAATAAAGGGAGCAAAAAACGATCACCTGTGACTGTTTTGCCTTGCTGTGGTCAGGCCCCCATCCCCCAGCCTTGGTGGATCAGCACTGGGTACAAGGGGCTCTTCCTAATTACTGGGTGATGACTTCCAGAGCGGTTGTTGCTAAGTTCCCTTCTCAAGAAACCTCATGGGACCTTGAACAAGGGTGATTTGCATACCATTGGTTGGTGTTTTACATTGGAGAGATAAACCCAAGAATGTCTCCACAGGACATTATAATAATTTGTATAATACCAGGCGTAGTGGCTGACACCTGTAATCCCAGCACTTTGGGAGGCAGAGGCAAGAGGATCACCTGAGTCCAGGGGTTCGAGACCAGCCTGGGCAAGTTGGTGAGACCCCATGTTTACAATTAATCAAAAAATTAGCCAGGCGTGGTGACACACACCTGTGGTTCCAGCTACTTGGAAGGCTGAGGTAGATGAATTTCCTGAGCCCAGCAGGTTGTGGCTGTGAGCATGTGTCACTGCACTCCAGCTTGGGAGACAGAATGAGACTCTGCTGCTGCTGAAAAAAAAAAAAAGTACAATAACATAAAGTTCTTTGCTGGACCAAATGCACCGAGGTGAGCTCCTTCAGGGCAGATGGCATCTTCTCATCCCTCTGTGTTCAGGCACCTAACATCCTAGATAGCAGGTGCTCGATAAATGTTTATTCATTGAACATATGGTTGAAGAAACACCAGACTTACCAGAAATTAATACCAGTCTCTCAGGACCTAGGTCCTTTAAGTACAAGAAAAGGCAAAGCCAAGAATCTGGCCCAATGATTTTAAAACCAACCACTGCTACTTCCTCCTTGCAAAAACCAATCATTCTTCTGGCTTTTGCTGACGTGCACTTGTTCATGTTGTTTTGTGAGTGCCTGGGTTTCCAGCTCTTCCCTTAGCGCTCACTGTCTGACTTGATACTCCTCAGCCTTCTAGCTCTTCTTTTTCCTCCTAGACCCATATCCGCTGGAGGATCCACTAACAGAACCAACCTCTGAGAAACTCTGATGCTGAGCTTTTGGTCATTTTTCTTTTTCTGGCTCCTGACCTGCAACTATGAACACTGGATTCTGCCCTGGAATTGTTCAAATGCATCGCCTGCCTTAGTGACTCCCTGGTGAAGAGCCCTTTCCACACATTCAGAAGCCCTGGAGTCATCCTCAGCTGCTGCTATAGTTTGGGTGTTTGTCCCCCAAAACCTTATGTTGAAATTTGATCCCCAGTGTTGGGAGGTGGAGCCTAATGGGAAGTGTTTGGATCGTGGGGGCGGATCCCTCATGAATGGCTTGGTGCCCTCCTTGCCGTAATGAGTGAGTTCTCTATTAGTTCCCACGAGAGCTGGTGGCTGAAAAAAACTTGGCGCCTCCTCTCTTTCTTGCCTCTTCTCTCACCGTGTGATCTCTGTGTACGCTAGCTCCGCTTCAACTTCTGCCATGAGTGGAAGCTTCCTGAAGTCCTCATCGTATACAAATACCAGCACAATGTTTCTTGTACAGCTTGCAGACATCAGACAAATAAGCCTCTTTTGATTACGAATCGCCCAGTCTCTCGTATTCCCTCACAGCAATTCAAACAGACTAAGGTGCCATCTTGAGATCCCTGCCGTCAGCTGCACAGGGGCTCCATCAAGAAAGCACTGCCGCGTTCCGCATCCATCTCCTGGAGGTTGTTGATCCTTTTCTTCGTAGTCCTCTGGGCCTGCTTTCCTTGACCAGCTCTAGCAAGTCCTTGATATCCTCAGCACAGTACCAGATATCATAGTGTGAATGAAGAGTATTGTTTTATTGCAATGATGTGGGCCTCATGGAAAAATGCATTATTAAAACCATGAAGCAAATGACCAGAAAATGGAGTAAATGCCTATCTCCTATTGACATGGAAAGAAGTTGGAGCCAGTTGGATGAAACTGACTCAACAACACTCACGAATATATGCATTCAGCACATGAAGGTCGCTCATGAGTAGTTCACTTATGTTTGGCATGTCGAACTCTTTTTTTTTTTTTTTGAGTCAGAGTCTCACTCCGTTGCCCAGGCTGGAGTGCAGTGGCACTCTCACGGTCACTGCAGCCTCAATCTGCTGGGCTTAGGCGATCCTTCTGCCTCAACCTGCCAAGTTGCTGGAACTACAGGCATGTACTGCTATGCCCAACTAATTTTTTTGATTTATTGTAGAGACAAGATCTCATCAAGTTGCCCAGGCTGGTCTCGAACCCCGGGATTCAGGCAATCCTCTCACCTTGGCCTCCCAAAGTGCTGGGATTACAGGCTGGCTTGGAACTCTTTTAAAGCTTAAAATTGTCATCACAATGAAATACCCATAGCCTTTCTCAGGCATCAATGCTACAGGTATCCTGGAAGACATACCAGAATATCATCTATTTTCTTCTTCATTGTCAGTAAGTACATGGTAACATTTCTTTCTAAGGCAACCGAAAATAATTGAAAAGATCATTTTATTCAGCTTGACTCTAAAGTTATTTTAGAATATGGAGTAGTTAAGATAAAAATTCATAAAGTTCACTTAAAAGTGTTCTGATAATTTGTACTTATCTAAGTTCCCACAAAACTTAGCATGGATGCAGTAGCAGGAGAAAAGAGAACACAACTGAGTTAGCAAAACACAGCAATTAAAGGGAAGGGGGTATAACTTGGGGTAGTCAAATAGGCAATGTGATCATAAAATTAAGAACTTTCAAAATGTCCAAGCCAGGCTCGGTGGCTCAGTCTGTAATCCCACGCTTTGGGAGGCTGAGGTGAGTGGATTGCCTGAGCCCGCAGGTTCAAGACCCGCCTAGGCAACTTGGCGAGACCTCATCGCTACAATAAATCAAAAAAATGAGCCGGGCATGGTAGTGTACGCCTGTAGTTTCAGCTACTTGGAAGGGTGAGGCGGAAGGATTGCCGGAGCCCAGCAGGACAACGCTGCAGTGGCCGGGAGTGGCCACTGCACTCCAGTCTGGGCGACAGAATGAGACTCCAACTCAAAAAAAAAAAAAAATCAAAATGTCCAAATCAATCAGCTGGGCATGGTGGTACACACCTGTAGTCTCAGTTACTCGGGAGGCTAAGGTGGGAGGATTGCTTGAGCCCAGGAGTTCAAGACAACAGTGAGCTATGATGGCACCACGGTACTCCAGCCTGGGCAACAGAGCAAGACCCCATCTCATACAAACAAACAAACAAACCAGAAAGCCAAAGATTCCTAAATAAAGTTTGTCGTGGCTTTTTATATGATTGTGATCATTTGAGAACAAACTAAATGCCCAACAATAAGAGAATGGTTAAATAAATCATGATACACAGAATCAAATAATAGGTAATAGCCATTGTAAGCATATTTTTAAGTTTATTTGCTGATACAGGAAAATAAAGTTATAAAGTTAAAAATATGTAGGCCAGACGCGGTGGCACAGCCTGTTATCCCAGCACTTTGGGAGGACGAGGCGAGTGGATTGCCTGAGCCTGCAGGTTCGAGACCATCCCAGGCAACTTGGTGAGACCTCGTCTTTATAATAAATAAAAAAACTTAGTTGGGCATGGTAGCGCATGCCTGTAGTTCCGGCTACTTGGAAGGCTGAGGTAGAAGGATCGCCGGAGCCCAGCAGGATGAGGCTGGGCTGGCCATGAGTGTGCACTGCACTCCAGCCTGGGCAACAGAGTGAGACTCCAACTAAAAAAAAAAAAAATGTAACAGTTGTATATGCAATACAATCTAACTTATATTAAAATCATATTCTGCATAAAAAAGACAAGATGCCAGTGTACCAAAACACTATTGCTGTTTATCTCTGGGTGATGAGACTGTGGATGGCTTTGTGCTTCTGTTTCTATGTGGCAGAATGGTAGGTGAGATGCCTTGCTTATCTAGCATCAGCTAAATGCCTAACAGCTAAAAACCTCTTGTTTTAGAAATTGTCACCAATGGTCACAGGACAGGTGTCTATGGAAAAGAAAAATAAAGAAAATAAAACAGAAAATTATCACCAAAGGAAGATCCAAGAACAAAGGTACCAAAAAATGTTCCACATACAAGACAAAAATGATCCGAGAGGATTTATGATCCTCTCACTTTTTCTTTCTTCCTGAACCCTCCGGTTGTTGGGATCCTTCAGACCAATGAGGAACTCCGAGAGCAAAGGAGACACAAGCTCACTTGGGTAGGGTGGTGGTGGGAGGCCCCAGAGGAGAGGTAGCACAGGAAGACATGACATTGCAAGGAGAAGCCCCCTAAGTAGCAGGATGGCACCAGAGCAGTGGAGGACCCTTGACTGCAGGGAGTGGCCAGGCAGATGGGATTGGAGGTGGCTTCATGAAGCCCTCTACTCATTGTGTGAGTACAGCAGCTAACTTTCCCCATGCTTAAAGAAGGGAGTGGCACTTAGCTGAGAGAAGGCCTGAGGTCTACAAATGGTCTCATAGCTGTAATAGTAGGGCCCCTCATCTAGGGATCAGAAAGGACTTTCTTACTGTAGATTAGATGGGGACACTTAGGACCTGTCAGTAAGATGTGCCTGAGGGCCAGAGGAGACTGGTTACCTGGCAGAAGGACGCCAGCACAGTCCCTTGCAGCGCAAAGCAAAGGAGGACACCCCTTTCTGCCCTTGACTAAAGGGGTATTTGCACAAGTTAGCCCCTTCAGCTTCAGGCTTATTTTTTACTCCAGGGTCGGAAACAGAAAGGGCAAACAATCCTAAGTGAGACCAAGTGTCTGAAAACTCAGTTTCCCTAGAAATGACTAGATTATATTTTCACAGAAGAGGGTTCAAAGTCAGAAATTCAATTGGGTTGTAGAAAATAGTTGTGTTTTATACAGCTGAGCTTATGACTTGCAAAATGTGTATTCACTGAATGCTTTTCATAGTTTTCAAACATTAAGTAATTTCATAGTTTTCAACCATTCAGTAAATATGGTAAAAATACTATATTTAGTGTTTTTAAAGATTATATAAAAGAAAAGCATAGCATCCACAAAATGTTCAGGATTCAAGGCCCCGAGTCAATGGCTGATGGAAAGTTGCCCCTGGTGTTAAGGATCTTCTTGCTAGATAACTAGCGCTTGTTCTGTGTCTGTAAGAGTCATGAGCCAATTACACCTTCGGAACTTCTGTCATTAAGATTCTGTGTGAGAACAACAGATGGTGGGGACCTGTGAAGGGGGAAGGGAAGGACAAGGGTTACAACTATTGGGTACCATGTTCAGTATTTGGGTAATGGATTCAGTAGAAGTCCAAACCTCACCATCATGCAATATATCTATATAACAAATCTGCACATGCATCCCCTGACTTTACATTTTTTAAAAAAAGCAGGGTTTTTTATTTTAAAAAATTAGTATTTAAATGGTACCTTGTAGGCCGGGCACAGTGGTTCAAGCCTGTAATCCCAACACTTTGGGAGGCCAAGGCAAGAGGATTGCCTGAGCCCAGGGATTCGAGACCAGCCTGGGCAACTTAGTGAGACCTTATCTCTACAATAAATCAAAAAAATATCTGTGTGAGGTAAAGTGTGCCTGTAGATCCAGCTACTTGGAAGACTGAGGTGGAAGGATCACCTGAGCCCAGCAGGTTGTGGCTGCAGTGGTCGTGATCATGCCCCTGGACTCCAGTCTGGGTGACAGAGTGAGACTCCAGCTCAAACAACAAAAAATGGTACCTTGTTTAAGTTTACATTGTAAAGGCTTACCAGCATTCTCTATTAAATATCTGTGTACTCATTAAAAATAAAAATTCTAGCTGCATGTGGTAGTTCATACCTATAATCCCAGCACTGACATGGGAGGATCACCTAAGGCCAGGATCTCGAGATCAGCCTGGGCAACATAGCGAGACCTGTATCCAAAAAATATTAACAAACACTGACCGGGCATGGTAATGCATGCCTATAGTTCCAGCTACTCAGGAGGCTGAGGCAGGAGGATCACTTGAGCCCAGGTATTTGAGGCTGCACGTAGCTATAATCACGCCACTCCCCTCCTGCCTGAATGGCAAAGCATGACACTGTCTCGTTAAAAAAACAAACAAACAAAAATTCTCTGTGAGCATATAAGCAGAGCTGGGAGTAAATGTGAAAACAGTACTGACAGCGACCTTCTCCACCCCATCACTACCACCTTTCACCTCCTCCACCCTAATCCCCACCCCAGAAAATCAAATATTAAGCTTCCCTCAGAAGGTCCCTTCTTCTTCTTTCTTAATTAACTATTTTTCCTCTGAAGCAACATTAAACTACAGAACAAACCCACCCACACATGATGATGACCTCTAAATATTGGAAGAACATGTTGGTCTCCATGTCAGGGTTTCTTTGCTCCAGGCTAAACCAAACTTCGTCCTTATAAGATATTTTCCAAGCATCTCACTAATCTGCCCTCCTTTCTTGGAGGTTACACCTAGGATTGTCAAAGTCACTTAAAAGGTATCTGGAGGCCGGGCTCAGTGGCTCAGCCTGTAATCCCAGCACTTTGGGAGACTGAGGTGAGTGGATTGACTGAGCCTGCGGGTTCAAGACCAGCCTGGGAGACTTGGCAAGACCTTGTCTCTACGATAAATCAAAAATTAGCCAGGCGTGGTAGCACGCATCTGTAGTTCCAGCTACTTGGAGGCAGAAGGATCACTGGAGCCCAGCAGGAGGACACTGGGGTGGCCATGAACGTGCCACTGCACTCCAGCCTGGGTGATAGAGTGAGACTTCAACTCAAAAAACAAAGGTATCTGGAGTCAATATTGTGGCGCTGGGTTCTCGCTAGGAAGATGCTATGATTCCACCGAGCATTTGTGCTCTTAGCTGCTCCGGCAGGGTCTCAGCTTGCAGTGTTGGACTCAAATCCAGAACATAGTCAAATGAATGCTTGTTAAACCAGGACTCCCCTCTGCTGCACTAGTGTACTGGCTGGGGACACACGGCGACAGATGCCAATCAAACTCAGCCACCCAGGAGACCTAAGTCAGTGCCTGTCTGAGCTGTCACATGCAGGTCCCTGACATCCAGGTCTGGAGAAAGGAGGAGAAAGGAGCAGGGAACCCACAGGGCTCTGCTGGCCATATCCCTCTCTGGCCCTCCCACAAGACCCTCTCCTTTCCCCACTTTAGGCAGAAACATCTCCCTCCTCCTTCTTTTCTCCAAGAATCTTACCCAAGACCTTTGTGTCTCCGACAGCGCATCTGTCCCATTGTTGTATCTGTGGGTCTTATTCTCCCTGGAGGGCCCCTCTTGGAAAAGTGAATCTCCCCAACATTAGAGGATTTTATCAAATTGCTGAATATCCCTCTTCCCTCTCACAGAGAGGAAACCCCCCTTCCCCCTAGCATGTTCATATCACAATGGAGGATGCTTCCTCTACTGCCAAGCCCACTGCACTCTGGGACCAACTGTGTCCACCTTGTCCCCTCAACGGTCTTCTCTCTTTGCTACTGTTACCATGTTCCAAGCAGACTTTGGAGCATCTCAACAACAGCAGCAGCATGGACTTTGGCAGATTTCTTGGGAACCAGTGATGTCCTAACCTGTTTGCTTTTCCAGGGCTGATATTTGCAGGAACTTTTTTGGAACCAGAACAGAAAGCATCCTACGTTCTTATGCAATTATTCCAGCTGGCTCCAACAGATAAATAAAGGCCATCATCCTTCATGGGTCTGCCTTTCCCAGCAGAGGATCTAGGTTGGTCCTGAAGTCTTCAGTCTCCTGCCCACCTGCCGGGGCCTCTCTGGGACAGCCATGAAGTCCCTCATCCTGCTCTTCTGTCTTGCTCAACTCTGGGGCTGCCACTCGGCTCCGCACGGCCCAGGGCTGAATTATAGACAACTGAACTGCGATGACCCAGAAACTGAGCAAGCAGCCCTGGTGGCCATAAACTACATCAATAGCAAACTTCTCCAGGGTTTCAAGCAAATCCTGAATCAGATTGACAAAGTGAAGGTGTGGTATAAGGTAAGTGAACCTGCTGCATATGAACTGACAGAACTATGTGGAGCTCAACTGGGTGCCTCAAAAGGTCGGCAACTCCCAACACACATGAAACTGCAGAGGGGTAAACTCTGATTTCTTCCCTGGAGCAAAGGCAGGTACAGGCAGAAGACAAGAGGAGAGACATTCTGGACTGCAGTCATGGGTCTCAAGAGGGTGCTGGGTGAGGCGTGGGGCAGCATGCAGAAGAAAAAAAAAGGCCTCTAATGCAAAATGATAGTTTGCAGATCACAGGTGGAAAGCACTGCTTGCTGGAATACTGGCCCAAGAGGCCAGCTTCTAGTGCCAAGTTACCACAGGCTGAATATGACTTATCTGTTTTTATTTCTCTCTGATGAAGACAGAGAGCGACTAAAACTGGCATTTGTGCCAGGTTGTTTCATGGATTATCTCATCCACCCTCCACCCTGCCCTGCCCTCCAGACCTGTGTGGTAGGCATGATTTCCTTGTCTTACACAAGAAGAAACAAGGACTCCGAGGCATTGTCCTTTTTTGCCCAAGGTCATATAATTAGTAAGCATTCAGGCTGGGATTTAATTCCAGACCTATGTTCCTTCGTCTATACTAGCTGCCTCCCAAAGGCCATTACCCACATCTCAGAGAGAAGTCTTGGCATGAACAGGATTCACTTCCTCACATGCCAGACAGGAACCAGTGCAGCCTGAAGCCAGTGACAACAAAGATGAAGCTGTAAACTATGCCATAAGGATCAGTCAAGAGTTTTAGAGAGGTGGGGAAAAAGTCATCTGTTTACTGCCTGTTTTGAAATTAGATTTTATGTCTGACTAAGGATCATTCTTTCAGCAAACATTTCTTACAAGCTTTTCTTAGGCAAGAACCAGTGCCAGATGCTGTGGGAGATATTAGGTTGAACCATATAAAATTGCCATTTTTGCATATCAAAAGAAAGCAAACACTGGCAGTTTTAATGGTTCTACCTAATTCAAAGATGAGAAAGACTCAGTCTGTACCCACAAGAGTTTACAGTCTAGGAAGGAAAATAAGGTAAATACCAGGAAGTCCCAACGACTGACAACTGATGACTGACATTTGCGCTCACAAAGGGACAAGATATTGAAATCAGGATTGCCCCACATGGGTTTTAAGAGTTCTGAAGGCACATGAATGTATAATGGTGGTTCAGAAACATTGATCCATTCAGGGAAAATAAACACACAACATGCAAACCTGAGGGGAAAGGTGATGAATAGGCATTGTGTTTTTCGCTAAAGACAGAACTTGAGAGAGACTTTCCTGGAGGAACCCAGGTGTACCTGGCTCCTATTCACCGCAGCTCTGAATGTTTTCAGAAAGTTACCTCGGGCACATCTCTATACCGTAAAATACAGAACTTCCTTTGAGGGAGGAGATTCTGAAGCTTCAAATACTGAGTTGGGCAGAACCAAAATGAGAGGCAAGCGGAGCTGAGTAGAGAGAAAAAAAGGCATTCTGTATTTTCTAGGCTTTGAGGAAAGGACACAAGAACAGATTAACTGACAAGAAAAACTCCAAGGATTTATACTGGCTTCCTGGTAATGTCTTCATGTCTACACAAGAGACATACAGTTTTCAGTCAGAGGAAGACGTGCTCGTTCCTATCATCACCAGCAGGGGGAGTAGCAGAGAGCAGCATCTTTGCATCTAGCCATCTACTACCGTACAAGACAAAAAAAAGAAAAAGCCAAGGACAGAAGCAACAAAGATCTTTAGGAAGGAAAAGAAAATAGGGAAAGGAAGGGGACTAAATAATGAGAAGGGAAGAATAGAAAGTTAGAGAGAGAGAGAGAGAATGAGTAAAGAAAAGGCTGTAACATATTACCCTGTACCTCCTTACTTTGTAGCTTGACTGAGAAGATCCAAAGCTGAATCTTCCAAACCACTAGCTGAGGGTGAAATTTTAAAAATTAAAAAATAAGTATCAACACTCATTTTTAGTTTACAAATAGAGCTCCGAGTGAGCATTGTGGCTCTATTACCTTGTCCAAACCCATGTCCCCTCCTTCCTTGCAAGCACTATTTGGCACTTGCCCAGTTGACAGAGGAAGATCAGAGAAGCCCTGGTCATTGTTCTGTCCATAGGCCAGTTTAGAGGTAGATGGAGTTGCAGACTTAGAGTAAGAGTCATCCTCACCTCTCCAAAAAGGAGGCAGGCTCAAGCCCAATGCAGGCTCATACTTTGACCCACACAGCAGGATCTGGGGGATGGGCTGCTGCTCACTTCTTCGTTCTGTGTCTCCACAGTGGCCGCTCGGAGAGTTATTTGAGCTTGAATTAGATACGCTGGAGACCATCTGCCATGTACGAGACCCAACCCCTCTGGAAAACTGCACCGCGAGGCAGCTAGTGGACCATGTGAGTGCCTTTCTTAGGGTGCCTGTGGGTGGTGCCTGGGGTCAGTTCTACCATGGTTCAGCAAAGAGCAGGCCTATTTCATCCAGTTCCTCAGTCTACCTGCTTGGCTAGCCAGTGTACAGTCTCTAAAATTGCCATTTGATGCTGCCTTTCCTGGGACTGATTTTTATAGTCTTTCAACTTTCTTCTTGTAGCCCTCCCTAAAAGCAGAAAGTGTCATGTTTCAATAGTACCCAGTGAAGGTGATTTTTTTTTCCATTAATCAGTATTTTTTATTATGGTTTTGTGGGGTACAGTTAAGGGTTAGGTGTACAATTACGTTTCATTCAGGCACCCTATTGATAAGAGGTGTTTTCCCATCCCCCGACAGATATTTGCTACTGTTAATCCCATCCCCCCCTCCCCATAGTTTCCCAGTACCGTCAGTCATTTTCTTATAGTATTGCATTGGATGTTCAAGGTCCATTATATGGAAGGTGATTTTTTTTGAAGGTCACCTTTGACAACCATGCCTGGAGGGACCCCTCCCATGTGATCAGTGAAAGGCCAGCTGTCCTTCTGGACCCTCATGTGGGTTTATTTCTCTAGGCTGTGGAAGGAGACTGTGATGTCCGGTTGATGAAAAAAAATGGCCAGTTTACTGTGTTGTTTGCAAAATGTGATTCCAGTCCAGGTAGAGATGATTTATTATTATTATTATTATTTACCTAGTAGAAAGAGTGGGAAAAGGATCTTAATAATTTTCAAGTTAATTAGTTCTAGCCACTTCATTAGTGAGAAAAAGGACAGGCCAAATTTCCTGGGTTCTGGGATTTCTGGTTTTTTTAAGGGACTGTTTTTATTGGGGGTGAAAGTTACCCATGATGTGGGGACTTCTGCAGAAAAACCAGCATGATACAAGTCCTTGAAGGTTTAGTAAGAAGCAGAGAAAATGCCTGAAATAATATGGTGCACACCTTAACCCTGTACATTTTTTTTAGTTAGAGCCTCACTCTAAAACTCAGGTTGGAATGCAGTGGCATGCTCACAGCCACTGCAGCCTCAACTTGCTGGGCTCAGGTGATCCTTCCGCCTCAGCTTTCCAAGTAACTGAAACTACAGGCGTGTACCACCATACCCAGTTAATTTTTCTTTATTGTAGAGATGAGGTCTCACCAAGTTGCCCAGACTGATCTTGAACCCCTGGACTCAGGCAATTCTCTTACCTCTGGATTACAGGCATGAGCCACTGTGCCCAGCTACCTTAACCCTTTTTTTTTTTTTGAGTTGGAGTCTCACTCTGCCACCCAGACTGGAGTGCAGTGGCCACCCGGTCACCGCAGCCTCGACCTGCTGGGCTCCGGCGATCCTTCCGCCTCAGCCTTCCAAGTAGCCGGAATTACAGGCATGCGCTACCACGCCCGGCTGATTTTTTGATTTATTGTAGAGATGAGGTCTTGCTGCCCAGGCGGGTCTCGAACTCATGGGCTCAGGCAATCCACTCACCTCAGCCGCCCAAAGGCGCGGGGTTACAGGCTGAGCCACCGAGCCTGGCTCCTTAACCCTTTTTAAATAAGCAGAGCTGGGTGAATGCCATGGATAATTACTGCCTAGATCTGAATTTCTCCTCTCTGTGTAGACTCAGCTGAGGATGTGCGCAAGGTGTGCCCAAACTGTCCCCTGTTGGCCCTGCTGAACGACACCCGGGTGGTGCATGCTACAGAAGTTGCCCTGGCTGCCTTCAATGCTCAGAGTAACGGCTCCTATTTTCAGCTTGTGGAAGTTTCCCGGGGTCAACTTGTGGTAAAGACTGAGATTCATTTGACAGATTGGGCAGTTTGGTGGCACTTTGGGAGTGTACTGTATATGGTGGAGAAGGGGTGAGGGAGGAACAGACACAGGGGCAGTTACAAGAGGGCAAGACGGTGTTGGTTGGAAAGGGGAAGAAAGTGTCCTGAGGGGTGGGAGAACCCTGACTGTCATGAGGCCCTAAAAAACCCTAAGTACTTGCCCTGTGCAAAGCTGCTCTAACATACAGCAGCCAGGCACATTCCCACTCCCTCAGTTTTAATTAAATCCAGAGCTCAGTGTTAGCAGCTAAAGGATCCCACGTAGTCCAGAAGCATTACTGTAAATTCACTGGTCTCCATACATTTATCTCCAATCCCTGCTGAACATCTGCTACAATCTGGTAATTAATACTTATAAAGCCATGAGCCTACTTACACTGACAAACTTATAATGGCTGGACCCTAAAATGCATTTTGAATCATGGGAGAAAACAGCTCAATGTACTGCAGATGGTTTATCATATTTGAATGCAAGAGAATTCTGATGTTTAAGAAGACTAGTATTCTGGACACCAGTCATGGCATACTTGGAATACATTAATATAGTTGGTAATTCTATTAATCAGAATATGTGATTGTCAGAGCATCCCTACCCCAGATTGTACCAAATAGCAGATGTTTTATGATTTTAAGTGTCCATATGTTCTAAGTACTATAAGAAAGAAAAAGCACAAGCAATATCTTCCTTACTCCCATCTACATTTTTTTTTCATTTGATCCTGCTCTATGAAATAGGTGAAAGAGTACACAACTCTTCACTCTCCCACCCTATCTTGGAGCAAACCAAACCTTGGGTCTCAAGGTACAGCCCCAAGGATGAGGGCTAGAGGGAGGCAGTGTTCCCACTCATGTCAGTCTAAAGCTGGCCTTGTGATTGCCATTTCCCATTTGAAAACTCACCTCTGCCCTGAATGGTGGGCAATGGATATCTGCTGCTCCTTCAGGGAAGACCCAACCTCCCACCTCTGTAGTACAAGTGCTTCAGGACACAGTCACACAACGGCTGCCCTATGTGAGCCGGTCAGGGGTGTGTTTCCCGGGCCCCACGTGTGGTTTATGTGAATGGTGCTCCCTGAAGTTTTGCCATGCGGTGACTCCTGCTACTTCCCTTCAGCTTCTCCTTCTCTGGCCTTTTCGTTCTGAATCATGTTGCCTCAAGAGCATGTTTATTTATCCTTATCAGCCTTTCCCAGCTTCTACCTATGTGGAGTTCGCAGTGGCTGCCACTGACTGTGTTGCTAAAGAGGTCACAGATCCAGCCAAATGCAATCTGCTGGCAGAAGAGGTGAGTGGGTCAAGGCCTCAGCTTGTTGCCACCCAGGCAAAGCATGTTGTAAAACAGAGCACCCTTGTGTCGTTCGTATCTTGTGGTTGTGGAAAGAGAATCACTGTGTAGAGTGCCTCCTCCCTGTGGGGTTGGGTGATATTCTGTGGGGAAAGAGAATCACTGTGTAGAGTGCCTCCTCCCTGTGGGGTTGGGTGATATTCTGTGGGGTGTCACCTCCTCATTTAAGAGCTGTCACCAAGTCATCTCACCCACTGGAAGCACATGGAGCCTGAAAGACAGAGGCAGTCTCCCAATGCATCCCAGTCATGCCCAGCTGCTGGGAGTCTGAAGTGTGGATTTTCTAGACATAACTCTGCTACAAAGACTTTCAAATTCTTGACCCAGGAATGTTCCCTTCTAGAGTTTTAGCCTAAATAAGTCATTGAAATGTTTGACAAGAATGTATCCATAAAGATGATTTATCATAGATATAAAATGACTAAAATAATATCTAAGTACCCAACAGGAGGGTGTCATTGAATAATATATGGCACATTAGTAAACAGAAAATTATTCAGACACTAAAAATTATGTTTTCAAAATATAATGAATAATATGAGAAAATGCTATTATAGTAAGTGAAAAACACAGGATACAACATGGTATAGTCACAGTGATCTCAATTTTAAATTTCTATTTAATAGTATTTAAAAATAAGAAAGCCGGGCTCCGTGCGGCAGCCTGTAATCCCAGCACTTTGGGAAGCTGAAGCGAGTGGATTGCCTGAACCCGCGGGTTCGAGACCATCCCAGGCAACTTGACAAGATCTTGTCTCTACAATAAAATAAAAAAAATTAACCGGGCATGGTAGCACACACTTGTAGTTCCTGCTACCTGGAAGGCTGAGGCAGAAGGATCGCCGGAGCCCACTGAGTCGACGCTGGGGTGGCCGTGAGTGTGCCACTGCACTCCAGGCTAGGCGACAATGAGATGCCAGCTGAAAAAATAATAAAGAAATAAATAAATATAAGAAAGAAATACATCAATGTTAACAGTAGTTCTCTGTGAGTCACCACTGTGGGTGATCTCTCTCACTCTCAAAGTATTTGGAATTTTTTTGTCATATATAGAATTACATATATCTTCTCCAAGCAGAAACTGTAACCTTTAAGAAAAAGGGTTGTTTTTTTTTTTAAAGGAATTAAGAATTTAAGTGGTTTTTTTTTTTGTCTTGCTGTATTGGAGTGTCAACCAGTTAACAGACCAGGTGCAGTGGCTCAAGCCTGTAATCCCAGCACTTTGGGAGGCCTAGGTGAGAGGATTGCCTGAGCCCATGGGTTCAAGACTAGCCTGGGCAACTTGGTGAGACCTCATCTCTACAATAAATAAACAAAATTAGTCAGGCATTGTAGCGTGCGCCCGTAGTTCCGGCTAATTGGAAGGCTCAGGCAGAAGGATCTCCTGAGCCCATCAGGTTGATGCTGGGGTGGCCGTGAGTGTGCCACTGCACTCTAGCCTGGGCAACAGAGTGAGACTCCAACTCAAAAAATAAAAAATAAAATCAGTTAACATTCCTTCTCTCTTTCTGTGGGCAGCAATATGGCTTCTGTAAGGCAACGCTCACTAAGAAGCTTGGTGGGGAAGAGGTTGCAGTGACCTGTACCATGTTCCAAACACAGGTAACAGCTTCATGAATAGCTTGCTTAAACCTTCAGAATATAACAACCCCTTCATGTTTATGCAGTACGTTAGTAATTACAGGACATGTCCTATCCCTCTGACCCTCACAATATAAAGTAACGCTGGGGTATGTAGAATCATCACCAAATGGAAGGACATTTCAGTCATGTCTTCCCCTCCCAAGAACTGGTGACTATAGGGCAGAACCATTCTGCTGTGTAGTTGGCAAGACTACCTTTTTATCTGTAGGAGGTGGGAGTGGTTTTCTGAGTTGCAGAAACTAGGCGGTCACGTCTGTCTGACAACTTCCAGTGGCTGCAAGTTCAGATGACAAAGAAGGTGACACTGCTGGTGTAGGTTAGCCATAGGTGGGGCGCTTTTACTCATGGAGCATGTGTGTGTAAGTCCACTATCACCAAGATAATTCTGGTAAGAACGGGGCCACCATAGCCCAGTCCCTGCTGACAATCTTTTGTACCTAGAGAGTCTTTTTTTTTTTTTTTGCCCGATGCTCTGCAAATAAAAAATTTTAATATGAGAGAATTGAGTGGGAGTGCCAGCCAGATCCATGGGTGGCCTTGTCTGGGAGGAGGAAGCAAACTAACCAAAGGAAATTGTCCTCTCTCCAGCCTGTGGTCCCACAGCCCCAACCAGACGGCGCCAACACAGAAGGCCCCAACCCTGTGGTGGACCCAGCTGCTCCTGTGTCCCCTCCAGCTGGCCCACCTGTAGCTTCCCTGGTGGTAGGACCCCAGGTGATGGCAGCTCACCCAGGACTTCCAGTACACCGGGCACACTACGACCTGCGCCATACCTTCCCAGGGGTGGCCTCGGTGGAGTCAGCCTCAGGAGAAGCATTCCACCCAGGGAGAACAGCCAACGTGGCTCAACCCAGTGTGGTTGCTGGTGTTGGTCCAGTGGCTCCCCTATGCCCAGGAAGAGTCAGATACTTCAAAGTCTAGGCCAGACACAGCAGAGACGAGAAGGTTTGGCACAAAGAACATAGCTACCATTTTGTCCAAGCCTGGGCACAGGTGGGACCTTGTCTGCTGTCTAAGTAAGTGTCACATGTGGTCTAGATTAATATCAAGTCTTGAATCCCAACTTCCCTTCATTCCTCAGAGGAAAGAAGCAGGGGGTGGGGGGTGATGGTTATGTCTGACAGAAGGCATAGGTCACAACTTGATTGTCATGGTTTTGATGATAAGCCACCATCAATGTGCTCTCTGCCTTCTGGTTGACCTCATAAAAACCATTCGAACTGTGACTTTGAGAGGTGCTCTTGCTAAGCTTATACTGCCTGTTAATAAAAGTGCCTGCAGGACCTTCCTTAATAAAGAAGGTTCTAAGCTGAAATGTGGTCATGATTTTTCCCTACTTTATCCAGGGTCTGCTCACATGTGTAGTCTGTTGTCCCAACAACCATACACTATCCCTAATCAAAATCAAAGTGAAAATAGACTCAAAAGAGAACAAAAATTAGTGTATTCATCTACACAGGAAAGAGTGAAACTAGGATCTGCTCACAACCTATAAGAGATGGCCATTTCCTTATGAGAAAATAATTATTTTCATTTTGTAAGAGACAGGAAATATTGCTAAAGGAGAGCTAAGTGCCTGAACTTTGTACAGACAAACCAATCATTGGTTTTCCCCAATGCCCAGGTAAGGAGGTATTGGTAATTAACACAGAATCCTCACTTTAATTATATCTGCTCATTATTTATGTTTAAAATACCTGTACAATGCAGCATTGGTCTCTCTAGCTAGTCTATTTTAAGAACCCAAGTCAAAGTTCTAGTTTATAGTAAGTTACAGAAAGGATACCTGGACAGGTGAATCCAGTGGACATTTGTAGACACTATCCAAGTACTCAGCCAGCACATGGGAGTAGACAGTCCCTACTATAGAATAGTGCCCAGACAATTTCAATTTTTTTCTATCAGCATTAGGTTTCTCTGATTGACTTCAGTGATGGGCCCTTACTGATGGAATTTTAGAGGGGTGGGACTAACAGCCAGATGAGGGTCTTTACTTGAACCAAGGAGATTGACTCAAGTGTTGACACCTCATCACTCATGCTTAGAGGTTTTGCCAATATTTCAGTCACCAGAAGAAATGGCCAAGAAAGTAAGAAAACCACTAGGTATCACAGAGAAGAAGAAGATATGAGCAGCCATTCTAAATGCTGCAGAAAGACCAATGAGGATGAAGACTGAGAAAAGGTCTTTGTTTTAGTTGACCGATTCAGAGGACATGGTGAGCAATGGCAGGTGCTGTTGCACTAGGAGGGGCATCCTGGTTGTCTAGGGTGGCATGTTGTTGCTGTAGGTGGGATACAGTTAGGCAAGAGTGGTCACAGGATAGGAAGTGAACCAGAGCTTTCTAGGGAAAGATTAGCATGTCTTGGTCTAAGCTAGTGGGCAGCAGACACGATTGAAAAAGATATAGTTTGGAGATAGAACTTCCAGGACCTGCTGATGGATTTGATGTGGAGTAAGAAAGAGATAAAGAATGAAGACACCCAGATTTGTGACTTGGTTAACTGGGTGGATGGTGGGGTCATTTACTGAGGCAGTGAGCACTGTCCGTTTCATCTGGGTTACCTCAATTTCCCTCCTCTCCAACTTAAAATGTATGCAGTTGAATTTTCTGTCTGCCTAACTCATGCCTTGATCTCATGCTTCTCAAGGAAGGGGTGAAGTTAGACAGACTTGCAAAACCTGGGCCCAGCTGCTTCACTTTTCACTTCTTGCTGCCCTCATTAAACAAGCAGGTATACATAACAGTCAGACACGGGAGAGGATTAAATGAGATGTTATAAGAATGTGCATGGAACCTTCTTGATACATTCTAGGTTCTCAGGAAGTGCCCTTGGTTTCTGCTGCTTCTTTCTACCCTGAATTTGGTAGCTTCAAACTCTGCTTGGCAACTTCATCCTCTCTCATGATTTAAACTATCAGTCTTACCCAGATAACCTACAGCTTCATAGCTCCAGATTTCACCTCTTTCTTGAATTCCAACATTGTATTTCCAAATATCTCCAGGATTTCCTCACCCGAATTTACCTAAAACAATTCCTACATGACATATTTTCTCTAAAGGATGCATACGTAAAGAGAGCATTATCCAAAATGTACATTATTTTAGAATTACTTCTTTTCCCCACAACAAACATAAATTAGAGAGGATGCATTACAAAACTGTTAAATCTACTGCTCTTCTCACTCATTTTTGCATTAATGCTGCTCTGTATTTTTTTAACATTCTCTTTAATATTTGGCAGAGTGCTCTCTTCTAAATTAATAGCACTGTATATGTCTCATTTATTTGTCTTCTTAGTAGCTTTTTAACCACATCTCATTCGTGTTTCAAAGTTACTGGATTTCAGGTTCATTTTTTAGTACTTGTACCATTACTACCAGTTAAGAGTGTTTGCTAGATAAGAAAATACAAATATTTACAATTATAATAACATCAGAATAATAAAACATAGGACCGGACACGGTGGTTCAAGACTGTAATCCCAGCACTTTGGGAGGCTGAGGCTGGGATGCCCGTGAGCATGCCATTGCACTCCAGCCTGGGCGACGGAGTGAGACTCCAACTCAAAAAAAAAAAAAAAAGAAGAAGAAGAAGAAGAAAACACTAGAATATAAAATAGCAATCATCATCAGTTATCAAAATTTTTCTGCATGTGGAAAAAATTTAATTCCCATGATATTGATAAAGAGTGATGGGTATTTCTCTTCCATGGGCTAGTCATATGACAATGGTGTAAACAAGACTCACAGTGCACTTGCTATAAAAATGTGTAATTTGGGGCTAATTTTTAAATATAGGGAATTTAAATTGTTTCACGTTTTGCGAGACTTTATTGCTATTTTAATATCTCACTATTTAAAATTTACTTGACTCAAAAGCTCATGACATGTAACTATTTTGTATGTTCAAACCTCAACTGGTCCACTATATCTTTACATTTTCCTCATTAAAAGATAAATTGTAAGCCGGGCTCGGTGGCTCAGCCTGTAATCCCGCGGTTTGGGAGGCTGAGGTGAGTGGATAGCCTGAGCCTGCGGGTTCAAGAACCGCCTGGGCAACTTGGTGAGACCTCATCTCTACAATAAATCAAAAATCATCCGGGCAGGATAGCACACGCCTGTAGTTCCAGCTACTTGGAAGGCTGAGGTGGAAGGATCGCTGGAGACCAGCAGGTCAAGGCTGCGGTGGCCGGGAGTGGCCACTGCACTCCAGTCTGGGCGACAGAGTGAGACTCCGACTCAAAAAAAAATAGGTAAATCGTGTATTTTTAATCCTGATTTAAAGCAAGAATATGTAACTTGTGTGATATGGCATTCTTTGTTTTTGTTTGTTTGTTTTGTTTTGTTTTTGAGTTGGAGTCTCACTCTGTCACCCAGGCTGAAGTACAGTGGTACACTCACAGTCACTCCAGCATCGACCTGCTGCACTCCTGAGATCCTTCCACCTCAGTCTTCCAAGTAGCCAAAACTACAGGCACGTGCTACCACACCTGGCTAATTTTTTTGATTTATTGTGGAGACGGGGCCTCACCATGTTGTCCAGGCTGGTTCCAAATCTGCAGGCTCAGGCAATCCTCTCATCTTGGCCTCCCAAAGTGCTGGGATTACAGGCTTGAGCCACCATACCCAGCTGATATGGCATTCTTAACATCAATTTCCCAAATAATCATCTGTATAAAATATTGCTGGTGCTAGCATATACTACTTTTACCACCTCTAGTCTTCCCCAATCCTTTACGTGGATCCAAAAGCAAGCAAGAACCAGTAGGAATAAGTGTTATCCAATGCTGGTTTATTGGCATTCTCATCCTTGTATGTGTGTGTATACATTTATTCAGCAGCTGGTGACTCCCATTCCCCTCATGTGGTTTGCCAAGGCTGAGAATGTTCATGATGTTCATCAGAGCATTCTTTGAAATAAAGAAAATTGTAAACAATATAAGTGTTCTGTACTAGAAAGCTGTCTAACTAAATTATCTTATACCTATTTCATAGACTACTTTGCAGAAATTTAAGATCATGTTATTAAGCCGGGCTCGGTGGCTCAGCCTGTAATCCCACGCCTTTGGGAGGCTAAGGTGAGTGGATTGCCTGAGCCCGCAGATTCGGGACCCACCTGGGCAGCGAGACCTCATCTCTACAATAAATAAAAAAATCAGCCAGGCGTGGTAACGCACGCCTGTAATTCCGGCTACTCGGAAGGCTGAGGTGGAAGGATCACCGGAGCCCAGCAGGTCGAGGCTGCGGTGGCCGGGAGCGGCCACTGCACTCCAGTCTGGGCGACCGAGTGAGACTCCAACTCAAAAATTAATTAATTAATTAATTAATTAAATAAAACCATGCTATTAAAAGGTAACAATGTAGGAAAACATTTATTATGTATTTTGAAATGAAAGGGGAACTTTTTAAATGATACAATCCTATCAAGATAGTAAACATATCCATCCCTCCCTTCCTTCCATATACCCCTGATCTCCCATCTCCAAGCAGTCACTGATCTGCTCTCTCAATAAAGATTAGTTTGCATTTCCTAAAGATTTATAGACATAGAATTATAGTGTGTACATTTATTTGTCTGGCTTCCTTTACTCAGCATAATTATTTTGAGGTTCATCTATGTTGTTGTATAAAAATACCCCAATTTGTTTGTTAAAATGATATGATCCTGTTTTTCTAGAAATGCTTTATATACATAGGCATATTGATATACACATATACACAGACATATGAAAATTACCAAGGAACAGGAAAGAAAACGGTAAAATACTTATAGTGATTTTATCTGAATTATAGAATAACGCAAAACTGTTTTTCTTTATTGCATTAATACTTTTTTATATTTCCCAAACTTTCTATAACACTCATATTATAGAAAGCATCCATTCCAGAGTTCCTATGGAGAAGTTGTGTCTTAGGGGAATGTGAGACTCGAGTTGAGCCCAGGAATGATAGGTCAATAAGGCAGGTGGGCTTACTACTATGGAATGGAAATTTTAGAAGGCACAGTGAACATATCTGGGCAAAGGATGGATGCTTGATGGCACATCAACCAGAGGAAGAGAAAGTAGCACGGAGAGTCAATACTGCTGAGAGATGATGATCAACAAAAGAGGTTCTGTTTCAAGCACGTCAGACTTTCAGAATACAGTGCCCAGCATGACTAGGTAGGAGCCTGCCTTGCCTGAAGTTTGGTGATGCCGGTCAAGAGCAGGCAATGAGATAAATGAATTCTTAGGCTCTCAATACAGTAAACAACAGAAGCCTCTGGAAGGTGAGAGGCCTTTTTCTAACGAGATGGCTGCCAGCCCCTCTTCCCCTAATCCCATCTCACCCAAAGCCCATACAAGACTATGTTGTCTAAGGTCCCCATTGAGACAAGCCACAGATATAACTGATTTGGCAATAATGTTTTGATCATCTTTGTCACATCATCCATTGCATTCCCCACAGCACCTAGTTCTGACTTTCTTATTTACTTTACTACCTCTTGATGTACTACTTGGAGGAAGAACTCAACAAGGAAGGGAAGAAGGATTTACCTCTTCACTGATCTTGCTATCTCCAGCCCCTCCCTCTTCCAGCTGTCCCATATAGGGCTGTCAGATGCAGACTCACAGATCTCCAAAGTAGGGGGTGCAAACACCAGGGAATGCACAGGATAAATTATCAGCTTTGGAGGAGAAAATATCAGATACCTACAGTATTTTTTTTTAATCTACAAAGAAAGAAATTAAGCTTGGCTGATAGCTGGCATATCAATTATTGAGATTAACATGCTAATTAATTGTCATACATATATTGGGAATGTATAATAAAAACATTTTGTTACTAATAAGGGGCATGATTAAAAAGCATAAAAACGAGTAATGTATGGAATAATGTCTAGATTCAGTTGCCATTTGGGTCTTTACAAAATGCTCCTTCCTCTTCTCTAACCTATTTCCTGCACATATAATGCTCTAACCAGGTAAGATCAGCTACTAAATCTTACCTGAAAGGGCCCTGGGATTTCTTGTCCCTGTGTGACCTCATGCTACTTGCTGTATGCACTGCCTCTTCTCCTACTTCTCAACACCATATGTCTAAATGCTGTTCCTTGACCCAACTCAAATACTCTCTTACTCAGAAGTCTTCTCTAAACCCCAACTGGAAAACCCTTACCGTTTTCTGGACCTATTTTATGGCACAGAGCACTTTCTGATCTGTCTTGTGCATGTTTGTGTATGTGAAGCAACTTATCTGGTCCATTTTATCTCTCTCCTCTCTTGTTCCAGACACCTTCATCACCCCTGCTGATAGCCCATCATCCAACATCTGAATCTCTTTTCATCTGCGTTGTTTCTGCTGCCCTCTACCTCTCACAGTCATACGCTCACTGAGCAGCTGTCTTCATCCTGGATGACAGACCTTGCCCCACCCTCCCTCTGACTTCACCCACCCTGTGTGCACCTCTGATTCACTCTTGGTCAGCTTCACTGAGAGTGTCAATCCCTCTGTCTCTGTATTGTCCAAGTTATTGGACACCTCCTGGTTTCACTTCCTTGTCTTCAGGTCCCAACCCCACATCAGTCATTTCAGACACTCACACAAGTTCCTTCTGTAGGTCTTGACCTTCTGTCCTATAAACCACACTTTTTCAGGGCCCAGCTCCAGCTGGACTTTCCCTCACTTTCTGTTCCCAGCTGGTGGGTCTGACTGAGAAGCTTTTCAGAGCTTGGCTTTTGATGCCCTGGCAAAGGTTGTTCTCCATCCTCAGAGGGACCACAGGGCTGCCCACCATAATTCTTTTCATCTCTTTATGACTCCATTTCCCATTCCCCACTGTGGTTCATCTGCAGATTTGTCCCTCTCAAATCATAATCACACCCCCACATCTCAACACCCAACAGCTGAGTCTCCCAACTTCCAAATAAAATAAATGCTATCATATAAGAATTCCTTCCAAGATATTGCCAAAGTCCCCATTCTTACCTCCTCTCTGGCTGAGAGGAAGTGTTTTTCTTCTCCTTCAGACTACTGACCTGCACCTCCACCTTCCCTCATCACTTTGCCCTTCTCAGCATCCCTTCTGTCTACATCAGCCTCACCATTTTCACTTACCACACTTTTAGATGACACCCATTCTAAAAATGTCACTCTTCCTTGATCCTGCATCCCTCTCAAGCCGTTTTCCTATTTTCCCCTTCCATTTACCACCGAATCACCTTTTAAAAAATATTCACTTTTTGGTCAGGCACAGTGGCTCATGCCTGCAATCCCAGCACTTTGGGAGGCTGAAGTGAGAGGATTGTCTGAGTCCATGAGTTTGAGGCCAGCCTGGGCAACTTGGCAAGACTTTGTCTCTACAATAAATAAAAAAATTAGTTGGGTGTGGCAGCACGCACCTGTAGTTCCAGCTATTTGGAAGGCTGAGGTGGATGGATCGCTGGAGCCCAGAAGGTCAGTGCTGGGGTGGCTGTGAGCATGCCGCTGCACTCCAGCCTGGGCGATGGAGTGAGACTCCTACTCAGAAAATAATAATAATAATAATAAATTAAATTAAATACAGCACTGTATAGTGACACTGTAGTTTCAATTGTCTGTCTCACTTTGCAACTGAACATTACAACATAAACATTTTCTGTATTACTACACAGTCCTCATGAACATCATTTATGATGGTTAGTCAGTCCTCCAGCAAATGAATATACCATAATTTACTTAACCATTCTGCTAATGTTGAACATTTAGATGGTTACCGCTTTTTCACAGTTGTAAGCGGCATGATGATAAATATTATGCATAAAATTATCCTATATTTATCAATACTTACTAAGGTAGAGTTTCAGGAATAGAATTAAGGTTCCAAAGTAATACAAATATTTTACATCTCTTGGCATTTCTTGCCAATTGTTTTCTAAACAGATTTTGCCAATCTGCATTGCCAAAATAGGAATGTGCCCATCTCATAGAACCTTTGAGTGTTAACTCAGCATTATCACTCTGCCCCTCAAATTACTAACTTATAACAGTTGTCTTTGCTATTAAGAGACAATTTATTCTAATCCCCATCACATCTCAATCCACTATAATTTGGCTTATATTCACATCAGTGTAATAAGATTACTCTGAAAAAAGTCACATTAACCTTCTTATTGTCGAAACCATTGATTGATTCATTGATTTGTTTTTCCTCCTTATGCCACTTAATCTCTCTGTAATGTTTGGTGTTATTGTCTACCTCTTACTTAGAACACTTTCTCTTTCTTCAACTCCTTCATCACTCCTAAAATGTTAGCGTTCCTGAGATTTTCAGCTTCACTCTTCCTACTTTATGCGTTCTTGTTAGTAATCTTATCCCCTCCTACAACTTCAATTTACTCTGTGACCTTATTCCACAAAATATTTCATCTAATATCCCCTCGAATGACCCTACACAGTCAGCATATAAACAGGCTTAAATTTCTTCTATTTTTAAAAAGCTCTTCCTCAACCTGTACTTCTCTTTTATGTGTTGTTTTTCTATTTATAACCATATGTTTAAAAACACTGCTTGTTTCAATTTCTTGAACTCCCATTCATTGTTTTCCCTGCAGTCTGGCTTCTACCCCAACCACTGCTCTGAAACTGATACCAACAAAGGTCACCGGGGACTTCCTGGTGCTTGAATCTAAAGAATACATTTTTAGCCCTTTTTAGTTCAAGCTCTCTGTGGTTCCTGACCTTTCCACCACCCCTTTCCTTTCTGAATGCAATCCTTCCTACTCCATGGAGCCTGGCTTTCTCCTCTGCAGACTCTCCCTCCATGTCAGACTTTTTCTTTTAGTTCATCTTCTTCTGCTTGCCCTTCAATATGAGGGAACCATCCCGAAAAAACAGAATTATTTTTTAGATGGTGGGCCCCTTGTAGTACAGGCTTTCCCATTAGGTGAATGTTCTAGGAACCCATCGGCATCAGTGTACCAGCTAGTGTTGTGAAAAGCTGCATTCAGCCTCAGTTAAATTTTTTTTTTTTTTGAGTTTATTTCAATGCATTTGCCTATTTCATGAAAGGTGATTTATGAATGCGCCTGCCACCCTTAACCCGATCTCATCCTGAGTGACTTTTTGTTTGTTTCCCTGGGTGAGAAAGATCCTCAAAGGGAAATGTTCTACCAACGTGGTAGAGGTGAAACAAAATGGCAGAAGTACTAAAAGAAATAAAAACTGAGAGGTTCAAAAATTGTTTTGAACAATAGAAAAAGTGTCTCAGTGGTGTATTGCATCAAATGAAGAGTACTTTGAAAGTTACTGAAGTTTAAACATGTAAGAACAAATATGCAATAAATAAATTCCAGGTGTTTTGGGGTGCCCCTTGTACTAGTTTTCTCAAAGTTCCACCTCTTTCTTGTCTCATTGCCTTACCTGCTCTCCCAGAGTGATCTCCTCCACTCCCAAGGTTTTAGCCTCCACCTATGGCTAATGATGATCCTATTCATCTTCTTTAAGCCTTGGATTCATATAACCAACACCTGTTATAAATTTCCACTTAGAGATCCTACAAGTCCTGCAGATTCTTTTTTTTTTTTTGAGTTGGAGTCTCACTCCATCACCCAGGCTGGAGTACAGTGGCTCGCTCATGATCACCCCAGCATCAACCTGCTGGGCTCAGGCAATCCTTCCACCTCAACCTTCCAAGGAACCAGAACTACAGGGTGTGCTACAATGCTCAGCTAATTTTTTGATTTATTGTAGTGATTCAGTCTCACCAAGCTGCCTGGGCTGTTCTCAAACCCATGAGCTCAGGCAGTCCACTCACCTCTGCCTCCCAAAGTACTGGTTTTACAGGTTTGAGCCACTGTACCTGCCCAGTCCTTCAGATTTAACAGCCTCAAACTCAGATCCCCCTTCTCGTCCCTCCCAAATCTACTCCATTCCTGTCATGATAGCACAACTGGTTGATTCAGTTACATAGCCTGAAACCTTGAGGGTCATTCTTGATCCTTCCCTCCTCCTTGCTGTCATATTTGATGAGTCACCAAATCTTGATTTTCTACATACTTGCTCCCTATTTCCTTTCCTCCCTGCTTCTACTGTCACTTCCATCTCTGCAGCAGTGTCCCCTACAGTCATTCACAACTGTATAAGATTTAGCAGAACCAGTGGAAGCTATTAACAATATTAATAATATTAATATTAAAGGGAAGTGACTTATGCAACTGTGGGGGCTGGACGAACAATTCCTGTAAGATTGTCTCTGTATCCGATACTGGAGCCTGAAGTCCACAGGGCAGGTGTTCAGGAAAAGAAGATGGATATGAACTAGGGGGATCTGAGAGAAGATGGGATCTAAAGTATGAGCTGATACCCTACAAGGATGAACAGACACTCTTATCTATTCTTGTTGCTTCTGGCTTGGTGATGAGGGTATCTTGTAGAAGCTGGGGTCTTTCATCACTGCTACCAGGGATGATCTTTCTGAGAGCCAAAGTCTTAAAACCTTCAGTGATTGCCTGATACTTTTAGAATGTTATTCTGACTTTATATTTTATCATTCCCTCACCATCCCTCCTCTCATCCCTTGCCTTTTACCTAATTCTCTCTCTCTTACAAACACACACACACACACGCACACACACACAATCTCAAACCATAAAGAACACAGTGAAAAAATATTTACTAAAATATATGGTGCCTGTTTTATTTAAAATTAACTATATGTCTAAAGTTTAGCTATCTTAACTCTAAAAAAAGAACACTTGAACTACTGAATTGTACACCACATCTTTAAAATTAAAAAACTTTAAAAGAACACTTGAAAAAATACGTTGTGCCGGGCATGGTGGCTCATGCCTATAATCCCAGCACTTTGGGAGGCCAAGGTTGCCCGAGTCCACGGATTCGAGACCAGCCTGGGCAACTTGGCGAGTCTTCATCTCTGCAATAAATCAAAAAATTAGCTGGGCATGGTGATGCGTTCCTGTAGTTCCAGCTACTTGGAAGGCTGAGGCGGGAGGATTACCTGAGCCCAGCAGGTCAAGGTTGCGGTAGCTATGAGCATGCCACTGCACTCCAGCCTTGGTGACAGAGTGAGACTCCAACTGAAAAAAAAAAAAGAAGAAGAAGAATTATGTTGTTACCTGCTAAAACATTTAAGAGATTAAGGGTTGTACCAAAATTTGGCATTGCAAGCCAAGTATCCACCATATCACAGGGTGATTTCATTTCAAAGAGTGCTACCTTGTTCCTGTGGAGAAGGTTGTCCTTCCTGTTGTCACTGGCTGGCTGGTCATTGGCAGCCCCACGGTATCTGCTGCCTTCCACATGCCATTGGAGCAAAGGATGATGGAAAAGATTGAAAACAAGACACTCATTTAAAAAAACCTTTTTAAAACAGCTCTGGATTTGGATTTCTTGACATTTAGACGCCTGGATACAATTAATTCCCCCAACCTGCTTCCTCCCACATTGAGTCCTTGAACATGTGATCCTTCTGTGCGTCCCTGCTTCTTCCTGGAACTGACGCATATTTGCTCTTCAAAAGTTGGTCTTGGAAGTCATGTTCTCTAGGAAAGTTTTACTAATTTCTCTGCCCCCTCTGGCCAGGAATAGGTGAAAGGCTAAACCCTAGACTTACTCTTGTGGTTAGATTCGTCACATTATATTGTAATCTTTTCCTCCTTAGAGCAGGGATGTGCTTTTTAGTTTTTTATTCCCAACATCTAGCATAGTGCCGGTCCCAGTGTAGTTATGTCACTCACTGGAGAAGAACTTAAGACATTACTTGAATGGAGGAATGTCCTTCTAACTCCCCAAAGTCCTGATTCATCTGTCTACTGGGGAACTCAGTAATTCAAGCTTCATAGCCTCTTTCTGCACTTTCAAGGGAAAGTTTCTGTTTTCTGGGCTTGGGACATCCAAATGAAGATAATTTCCTAGTGCTTTATACATTGCTGGTGTGAATATAATTGTTATAATATTTCTGGAGAGCAATGTGGCCAATTATAGCAAAAGTTTTTACATTAAGAATTGCCTTTGACCCAGCAACTCCATTTCTAGGCATTTGCACTAAGAAAAACAAAAATGTGAATAAAAATTTACCCACAAAAATGTTAATTACAGCATTGTTTGTAATATTAAAAAAAAGGTATAATCTACATGTCTATAAAGAGAATTGGTTTGAATAATTGGGTCAAGTGTTAGTGGACAACTTTGTGGTCATTAAAAATTAAGTCGTAGGCCAGGCTCAAGCCTGTAATACCAGCACTTTGGGAGGCCAAGGCAAGAAGATTGTCTAAGCTCAGGGGTTTGAGGCCAGCCTGGACAACTTGATGAGACCTCATCTCTACAATAAATTAAAAAAGTAGCCGGGTGTGGTAGCGCATGCCTGTAGTTCCAGCTCCTTGGAAGGCTGAGGTGGAAGGATCTCCTGAGCCCAGCAGCTCGACGCTGAGGTGACCAGTGTGCCACTGCACTCCAAGCTGGGTGACAGAGTGAGACTCCAACTCAAAAAAAAAAAAAAAATTAAGTTGTAGAAGTGTACTTATGTATATGTTAAGATGTTCATGATCTACTGTTGGATTTTGAAAGCGGGTTACGGTAGAGTAAGTAAACAAGTAACAATATCATAAGTATACAGTTACATTATTTTTGTAAAAAATGTATGCAACTATATGTATGCATATGTAACTATATGTAATGTATGCATAGAAGAAAATCTAGAAGGATATTCTTCAATTAACTTTTTGTTTTGGGTTTTTTTTTTTTTTATTCAGAGTCTCACTCTGTCACCCAGGCTGGAGTGCAATGGCACGTTCACCACCACTGCAGCCTCGACATACTGGGCTCAGGCAATCCTTCCACTTCAGCCTTCCAAGTAGCTGGAACCACAGGCACACGCCACCATGCTCAGCTGATTTTTTGATTTATTGTAGAAACGTGGACTCAACATGTAACCCAGGTTGGTCTTGAACCTGTGGGCTCAGAAAATCCTCTTGCCTCCACCTCCCAAAGTACTGGGATTGCAGGCATTAGCCACCACGCCCGGGCAATCAATTAACTATTAATAAAGTGGTAGAATATTCTCCCTGAATTGTACCCCACATCTTTAAAATAAAAAATTAAAATAAAATAATTAAAAATTTTAAAACTTGAAAAAAGTAAACAAAAAAAAGTGTAGTAGGATATTCTCATCTTTTTAGTTGTCCCTTTTTTCTATAATGCACATAAATCACTTTGGAAATATTATTTTATTTTTTAATTTAATTCAATTTAATTTAATTTTTATTTTTCCTCTGAGCATGTGGAAGGTAACATTCTTTTAAAGAGAAAAAAAGCTTAAATAACTTGTAGTGAGTTTTTCAAGCCCTCCACAAACCTCCATTCATAGGCATAAAACACTTTGGGGCCAAGAGAAAGAATAAAAAAATTACCAGTTATTAAGACTTAATTCTTGGCTGGGCATGTGTCACACACGTGATTTCATTTAGTCTTATATATATTCATGTTGTCTCCATTTTTACTGATGAGAAACTGAGAATTTGAGAAGATAAATGATACCTATGCCTGAAGTCACACAGCTGGTGACAGATTCCATCCAACAGATCCACCCAACTACAAGCTCCAGCTCTTTCCACCATAACACAGCAGAGGCCTTGTCTGAGTCCACCTTTTAAGCCAAAGTCAGCACTGAGTAGAGAGAAAATAAATCTGTTCCTGAGGTCATTGTCCTCTGATGTAAGCCAACGAGAGGCCACAGACCCTTGTATTAGCAGAAGTTGGATCAAAGTTGCAGAGGAGTACACTGGCTTGTGTTAATGAATAATATCGAGTTATTGTGTATTGACCTATGATGGACAGGAACAATAAACACCATGTGCTCACTGAGAAGAGTACCTGGTTGGAGAGTCTTGGGATCGATTCTTGACTAGATGTGTGGTCTTGGGCAGGTCATCTAATTTCTCAGGATTTTGATGACAGCATTTCAAGAAAGTGAGGTTTGGCCCACTGACGGTCTAGGGATCATTCAATCTCTAACACTTTATGATTGTGTGATAAGTTGTAGATATTATGCATTTTTCTCTTTATCCCTAAATGCCTCAGGATCAATGGCCTAAGAATAAGGAGAACATTCTCTTACATAATCACAGTATAGTATAGTTACCAAACTCACAAAACTTAACATGTATTTACTATTATATAATTTGCATTTCCAAGGCAAAATTTGCCGACTATTCCAATGGTGTTTTTTCTGTCTCTCTGTCTCGCTCTCGCTCTCTCTTTTAAAGGTAGCCTTATGAAAACCAAGGCCTCAAAAAATTGGGCAAAGGTTCATAACTGTTCCTTTTCATGGAAATCTTTAGTTAAGGTGAAAGATTTACATGAACTGAAGAGAAACCAGAGTGTCAATGATGTTCTTTAAAGAAATTTTTCCTCCTTTCTAAGATCCAATCCAGGATCAAACTGGATTACATGTTGCATTTAGTTATAAGTCTCTTTAGTTTCCTTTAACCTAGAACAGTCCTTGAGACTTCCTTTGTCTCTTATAAATTGACATTTTAGGAGACTACAAGCAAGTTGTTTTGCAGAATTCTCTTCAATTTGGGTTTGTCTAATCTTTTCTCATTAGATTTGGTTCTCTCTCCCCTTTGGAATACCAAGAAAGTGATGTTGTATCCTTCTCAGTGTATCCCATCAGGAAACATGTGATATCTGTTTGTCCCATTATGTATTATGTCAATTTTAATCATTTGGTTAAGGTGGTATATTACAGGTTTCTCTGATATATAAAGTATAATTTCCCACCTTATAATTAATAAGTAATCTTTGGAGAGATACTCAGAGGCTATATAGATAACCTATTCCATTTCAAATTTTCACTCCATAATTTTAACATACGTTGATGATTCTTACCTGGATTTGTTATTACAATGATTATTGCAAAATGGTGATTTTCTATTATTCTATATTTAGTAATTGGCATTTTATTGTAAGCAAAAATTTTTCCTTCTTTCCTATTCAGTTAGTATCAGTATGGACCCATGGTTTGCTATTTTGTTCAGTGGATGGATTGAAATTCACTACTATTGTTATTATATTCAAAACTCAGACCGTCCTGAATTTTGCAATGGATTCCCTTCAGGTAGTGCCTTTTTACATGGATTTGTCATTCTTTGAGAACTTTCTCACTTTCTGCACAGGTCAGCGTGTACTCTTCTTTTTCCTGTAATCAGCCATTTCTTCAAGGAGTTTTGGTTGCTTTTCAGGGAATAAGGTTTTATTTTATTTTATTTTATTCTATTTTATTTTTTGAGTCAGTGTCTCACTCTGTCGCCCAGGCTGGAGTGCAGTGGCACGCTCACGGTCACCCCAGTGTCAATCTGCTGGGCTCAGACGATCCTTCTGCCTCAACCTTCCAAGTAGCCAGAACTATAGGCATGTGCTACCATGCCCAGTTAATTTTTTGATATATTATAGGATGAGGTCGCACCAAATTGCTCAGGCAATTTGTCCCAAACTCCTATGCTCAGGCAATCCTCTCGCCTCAGCCTTCCAAAGTGCTGGATTACAGCCTTGAGCCACCACGCCCAGCCAGGGATAGGATTTTAGAAACCAAGTTCTGAGTACTAGGTGGCCTTATTGACATATACTGGAGTGTTCTTGCTTCTAGGCCTTCTCAGTGGACAAAGTTAGAAAGAACAGTAATTTCACATGTGTCCATGTAAAATTATGAATTCATTCTGCTACTTCTAGTTCCAATCCAAGGTCCCAAATTTTCCTTGTCTTCCCTCATTCTCACTCTCTCTCACAGTGAGAATCCTGGTTTCTACACAAGAGCATCATTTGCTCAAGATTACAAATACAAAATAGTTTTGGGAATTGCTATACCCACTCCATTATGAAAAAACATACTAAGTAGATTCTAAGATTTGTTTGCATTTTTTTTAAACTGATGATATATATGCAATTGTTCCTTGGTATTTGTGGGGGATCGGTTTTAGGATCCCCCATGGATACCAACATCTAAGGATGCTCAAGCCCCTTATAAAAAATGATGTAGTATTTGCATATAACTTATGCTTTCCTCCTGTATACTTTAAATAACTTCTAGATTACTTATAATATCTGCTACAATGTAAATACTGTGTAAATGGTTGCTATATTTGTTGTTTTTTATTTGTATTATTTCTTATTGATGTATTGTTATTTTTATTGTTTTTTTCATTGGTCGAAATCAAGGATGTGGAAGCCACAAACATGGAGTGGCTGACTGTAATCTAACAACTGTGTTTAAAAGTTACTAGACCCCACATCTTTAAAATTAAAAATAAACAAACAAAAAAAAACCCCAAAAGTTACTTGGATTAATTTTCTTTTTTACCTTTTCACCATGTCTAGTATTCGTTTAAAACACAATTAAGCTCATTTGTTTCTGTTTGTATTTAGTTTTAGCTTCCATCCCTCCAGTTTTGTTGAATTGATTTTATTGTTTTAAACATATAAAACATTAGCATGATTTCAAAAGTCAAAACTACATAAAAAGAAATACTCCGAAAAATAGTATTGGCAATTTTGAGTAATTTATTTTTTGTCTTTTATTTATATTGAGAATTATTTTTTAATTATTACCAGACATAACTCTCTCCAGTAGAATTTAGTAAGATCTCCACTGAACACATCTCCTTGCTTCATTTAGCTTCGGCTGTTCCCATGTGCTTTTATTTCTTCATCAGAATTTTTTAATCCCCAACATTCAGGCCAAATCCAGAAAGGAAGCAACTGAACCGTAGCTGAGCTTCCACTGAGAGAAAATGTGCCGGGGTATGGCCCCTCCAAGAGAACACGAGTTGCCAGCAGTTCCTGGTTCTGTTAATTTGGAAGTTACCACATGTGGAGGACTGGAAAGGACACATGCTTTAGGGTGACACAATTGGCAAATGAGACAAAAATCCATCCTAACAAAGTCTCTTAGGATTAAGTGTAAGCAACTCACACCCAGCTCAGTGCCTGGCATGCAGCAGGCACGCGATGATGTTGCTTCTCCCTCCATTCTTTGATCAGTTTATGGGCAGTTGTGGTTATGATGGAATTTGGCAATGAAACTACTTATTGGGAGTGAAAGTCATGGGGACCAGTCCCACTGAGAGAAGAAGTCATCTGCAGGCACTGTGCCCTCAGAGTTGGCTTGTAAAGATGTTGATGAGGTTATTTGAGAAGTGCCCAGGTCTCAACAAAGCGCTGGGTGGTTCCTGAGAAAAACACTGTAGCTAATTACAGTTTAGCCTTCTGCCTAAGATCCCACCTCCAATTCAGGATTCAGGGTGTATGCCTGGCACTGGCATCCAACCAACCACCTGTATTGTTACCTGGTGTTTTGAAGCAACAATGTGGTCTGTTTGCAGGTTATAAAAGGACAATCTGAGAGGAAGAACTTATCAGCATTCATCCAGCCCTGCTGGAGAGACACATTCCTCTCCAGTGCAAATTAACAAATAGGTTTCGGTTTATACATCAGTTGATCATGCGGAGGGTCAGCGTGGGTCTGACCCAGGCCTGAGTGACTCTGGGTCCTCAGGAAAGCCTGAAGGTGTGACCGGAAGATTAGAGGCCCTTGGATGCTACTTCTCTGAGAAGACTGTGTCTAAGACATCCTTGGCATCTCTTTCATAAACCAGCCCAACTGTGAGTATGAGATGCGGCTTGGCGCACCTACCTGCCCCTTCTTATCTTTTAGAATTTCTTTGGTGAGGTATAGAGGGCAAAACCATGCCAGGCGCTTTGTGTGTAGTATCCCACCTGGTCTTCACATCCATCCTATGGACGACCTGTGGCCTCAGAGAAGGTGAGAAACCTATCCTTGGTCCCAGCTGATGAGTAATGAAGCTGGGATTTGCACCCAGAGTCTGTGCTCTTAGCCACATCACAGAGGGATTCTTGGAGGAAATCCCACTTTTGATGCTGTAAGGCATATTTGCCCTGAGCATATTTTGATTCTTAAAAATAAGCTCTGATTTTTTTAATGCATTGTCTAAATATGATTGATAAAAACTAAGAGAGAGAGAGAGAGAGAGAGAGATTGCAAACTTAGGGCACTTCAGGAAGGAGTTGAAGACAAACTGCCCAAAGGTGATCCTGAGGCTCCTGGGTGTGTTGGAAGTAGCAAATGCCACCCAGATTGCAAAGGGAATAGCTGGGAGCATGAGAAGGGCATGGAAAATAAACAACGTCATTCACATTTTTGCTTTTACAGCTCCTGTAGTAAAAACAAACTCTCCTTGCCTGGTCATCTTTCAAGCCCCAGATTGAACATTACCTCCTTTGGGAAGCCTTTCTTGACTCCCCCAACAAAACTAGTTTCTCCTCCAGTACTTTCCCAGTATCTCCTCCTTGAGGAGAAGAATGGTGCCTTCTTCTCTGAAGCCATATGGGTTAGAAGCAAACCCTAGCTGTGAGACTTAGGGCAAGCCATTTAACCTATTTGTTCCTCAGATTCCTTATGTATAATGGGAACACTAGTGGTACCTAACAGCCCTGAGTTGATCATGGGCTTAAATATGAGAAGGAAACACAGTGTTTAGCTCTGGGCTGGGCACACACTACAAACTAATCAGTGTTATATGTAGTGTTTGGCCTTGGCAGTGTATGAAGCAGGTGTTCATTCAGTGTTTGTAGAAGGAAAAAAAGATTAAGGGAGGAAAGGAAAGAGAGAGAAACATACCAACCAGCTACAGAGGCCATCAGTAATCAGGGCAGCACAGACTGATATTTTGGAGCATGGTTATCGTGTAGGTTCCCTAAATGCAGACTCAGTCCTGTCAGGACAAGACTTGGTATCCATATTTCTCACCCCAAAACACCTAATTCCATGTGTTGCACCTCTCCCAGCTCTGCAGCAAACAATGCCTCACCTGTCTGGCCTCTCCCTATTCTAAAATCAACAACCCTAAGTCACTGCCCTGAGTTACACTTGTATCAGGAGGTGGGCAGGCCAGAAGGACTCTACCACCCCTCCTCATGCAAGGACAATCAGCCTTGTGTCTCCTAACCGGTTCACCTGGTGGTGAATATGTCCAAGTGTGGCAGCTTCCCTGTTGCTGGAGCGTGAAAACGCTGCTGGCAGAGTCACGTAGGAATCTATACTGTTTGAGACAAGATGAAGACCACAAGGTGCAGTCAACAGTTGGCCTTAGATATTGTCTCTGGATGCCCTGTGTCCCTTATACACATGATGCCTGTGCTTATACACAAGATTACCTGTGGTCATTCTTACTGCAGCCTCAGGAAATGAAGACTCCTGCTCCCTTCTCTTGTACACAGGAGGAGCCTGTGGCTTCCTAGGGCTAAACTTGGGTTATCTAATAAGGTGTCCTCATCTCTCTCTTGAGCACCTTAAATGTGGCTCATCCAAATTGAGATATGCTGTAGTGTGAAACAAATCATGTAAACTTTTCCATTCATTATTTTTTATATTAATCACATATTGAAATGATATATTTTAAAGTGATGGGTTAAACAAAATATGATTAGATTAATTATATCTGTTTCTTTTTACTTTTTGAATGCAACTAACAAAACATTTAAAATTAAATATGGCCAGACACAGTGGCTCACACTTGTATCTCAGCACTTTGGGAGGTTGAGGTGGGAGGATTGCTTGAATCCATGAGTTCAAGTCCAGCCTGGACAACATAGTGAAATCTCGTCTGTACAAAAAAATTTTTAAAGTAGCTGGGTATGGTGGTGCATGCCTATAGTTCCTGCTACTCAAGAGGCTGAAGTGGAAGGATCATCTGAGCCCAGAAGGTCTGATAGTGCCACTGCACTCCAGCCTGGGTGAGAGTAAGACTCCAACTCAAAACAAAACAAAACAAAAAAGCACATAAAATTAAATATGTGACTTGTACTGTATCTGCATTAGCACTGGATTAGACAACCACCCTCCATCAGAGCTAAGCTTCAAACCCAGATGGATCTGTCTCCAAAGGCTTGCTCTTTACTGATGCTAATCTTCTGTGCTGATACTAAAGTTATCCCCATGCGTGATGGGAACCAAACATATGTGTCCCTGGTTTGGGCTTCTGGGGAAAGAGGAACATGCTCCTCTCTTTCTACAAGTGAGTGCAGCTGTGTGTGTGCCTGTGGATAAGGAAACTAAATGCTGTGGCACACCCACAGTGTCTCAGGCCCCCTACTGGGCACCGGCAGAGGTGGAATTTAAACCCAGGACTGGCTGACTCTAAAGACTAATCTTTTTCCCTGCTTCCTCTCCTTGGCTTCCCATACACCAAAACCTAGAAGGAGGTTGGGTTCAGGTTGAGCTGAGTTGAAACCCAGATCCCTGGGTAGTGGTGCATAAGCTCTATGCTATTGGAACTTTTCATCTGTTTGAGTCCTGCCTTTCCATTTTGGTTGCACCAATGGTCTTCACCTATGCACGTCTGAGACATTTCCTCAGACCCCAGACCATTCTCCTCCTGTTCTAACCCCTCTTCATTCTGTGTCCTCAGACCTCATGCACTTTCTCTACGTAGCTTCAACTCAATAAACATCTGATCACTCACTGACTGAAGCTAAATCTTTGTTATACCCAAGAACTTGAACATCTGGTTTCTATACCCATATCCCTGGTATTATTGCTATTTAAAAACAATGTCTACAGCTCACCTCTAAGGAGGTAGATTTGGGTATGAAAATTAATCCTCAAAAAATTTTAGCTCGGCTGGGCTCGGTGGCTCAGCCTGTAACCCCAGCACTTCGGGAGGCCAAGGTAAGTGGATGGCCGGAGCCCACGGGTTCGAGATCAGCTTGGGCAAATTGGCAAGACCTCGTCTCTACCATAAATAAAAAATTTGCTGAGCATGGTAGTGCACGCCTTTAGTTCCACCTACTTGGAAGGCTAAGGCAGAAGGATCGCTGGAGCCTAGCAGATCGATGCTGGGGTGGCCATGAGCATGCCACTGTACTCCAGCCTGGGCAATGGAGTGAGACTCCCACTAAAAAAAAAAAAAAAAAAAGTTTTTAGCTCCAGAAATTATTTAGGCTTGTGTCTTAGTCTGTTTTTTGCAGCTATAACAGAATGCCACAGATTGGGCAATTTATAATCAACAGATTTATTTGGCTCACAGCTCTTGGAGGCTGGGAAGTTCAAGGTCACAAGGCCACATCTGGTGAGGGCTTTCTTGCTGTGTCATAACATGGCAGAAGGCATCATGTGGAAAGAGAACACGGGGGGAGGGGGACGGTGCTGAGTTCATCTGTTATAAGAACCCCACTCTCATGATGACAATATTAACCCTTTGCCCTCAGATGTCCCCTCTGAGGAGACATCAAAAATCTAGCAAACCACTTAGATGTCCCCTTTCAGGGGTCATAATGAGATTGCTGGTGACTATATAGGACAAACATACCCAAGTGCAAATTTTTCAAAATGTGTGTTTTCTTGAAGTTTTCCATTCAAATTGCATGAAAATGCGGATAAAGAGATGGAAATATACTGAGATATACATTTTTAAAAATATCAGACCGGACATAGTGGCTCAAGCCTGTATCCCAGCACTTTGGGAGGCTGAGGTGAGAGGATTGCCTGAGCCCAGGGGTTCAAGACCAGCCTGGGCAACTTGGTGACACCTCATCTCTACAATATATCAAAAAATTAGCTAGGTGTGGTAGCACTCACCTGTAGTTCCAGCTATTTGGAAGGCTGAGGCGGAAGGATTACCAGAGCCCAGCAGGTCAACGCTGGGGTGGCTGTGAGTGTGCCACTGCACTCCAGCCTGGGCAACAGAGTGAGACTCCAACTCAAAAAAAAAAAAAAAATCAGCTGGAGTTTTGTAGAAAGAAAATGTGTGAAGTGCTTTCACAGTGGTGCCAACACTTCTCTGTAACAGAAGGTAGTGATAAAGACCTTTGTGTAAGAAAAGCAACTGAGTATACCCTTTGTATCATATGGCACAACTTGAAAAGATAGATGACAAAGTAACTGTAGCCTTAAAAGGCAGAGACAGCTGGGCTCGGTGGTTCAGCCTGTAATCCTGCGCCTTTGGGAGGCTGAGGAGAGTGGATTGCCTGAGCCCGCGGGTTTGAGATCTGCCTGGCCAACTTGGCGAGATCTCATCTCTACAATAAGTCAAAAAATTAGCCAGGCGTGGTAGCGCGTGCCTGTAGTTCCAGCTACTTGGAAGGCTGAGGCAGAAGGATCGCCAGAGTCCAGCAGGTCGAGACTGCGGTGGCCGGAAGCAGTCACTGCACTCCAGTCTGGGCGACAGTGAGACTCCAACTCAAAAAAAAAACCAAAAAAAAAGGAAGAGACTTTTGAAGCTGAAGGTAGATCATATTGAAGTATCAAGTGACAAAGATCAAATATATCTATCTGTACTAAGTAGGAAAAGTAAAATTGGAAAACTAATATTCTTTTGATAAATTGCTTTTCATCATTTTGGAACTTACAATTGGAAATTTTTATCCATTTATGTAGTTTGCAGGGCAATGGCAAAACAGAAAGACAAAAATGAGAGTTACAAGCAGCAACAAAGATGAGTTAGATTTAGATTCACCTTCATGGTTTTCAGGAATCATGAGTGTGTCCTTTCACATCATCTTCAAACAACAGGCTGTACAATAAATTACATATTATTAATGTGGGAAGAAGAAACCAAAACTGCATTGTCTGCTGGAATACAAAAACACCAAATGGAAGACATTAATCAAATTAATATTGCAAAACACATATCAATGTACTTGCAACGCATGTTGGTGACTCTGTCACACATTAGAAAAATATAAGATATAAAATTTTGGCCGGGCTCAGTGGCTCAGCCTGTAATCCTGTGCTTTGGAGGCTGAGGTGAGTGGATTGCCTGAGCCCGCGGGTTCAAGCCCCGCCTGGGCAACTTGGCGAGACCTCATCTCTACAATAAATCAAAAAATCAGCCAGGCATGGTAGCGCGCGCCTGTAGTTCCAGTTACTTGGAAGGCTGAGGCGGAAGATTCGTCAGAGCCCAGCAGGTTGAGGCTGCGGTGGCCAGGAGCAGCCACTGCACTCCAGTCTGGGCGACAGAGTGAGACTCCAACTCAAAAAAATAAAATAAAATAAAATTTTTATGTTTTGTCGTAAATAAGATACTCAATATCCAAAATTTCATTATAAGCCAAATATCATTACAGTGAAATAATTGATCCCAACACTATACTATTTACTATGAAATGATTCATTTTCCACTATTTTGTAAAAAAGTGCAGTTGAATTGCTGGTAGTTTGATCCAAGAGATGTCTCTGAAAGCAATAGGTTAATTCATTCATGATGGCAAGACCCCCATGACATAATCACCTCTTAAAGGTCCCACCTGGCAACACTGGTGCATTGGGGATTAAGTTTCCAACGCATGAACTTTGAGGGGTACATTCACACCATAGCAAACTGTATCTTAGTAATCTTATAAGTCTTATTAACCCCTGATTCTCCAGAGTCTAGCTCGGCTCCTCACATTGTAAAGTCACTCAATAAGTGCTTGTTGAATTACAAGTTACTATCATGATTACACAATGGTACCATGATTACACTGTATACCAAGTGATGGTCTAGACTTCCACATCATCATCTGAGGCAAGTGTTATAATTAGCCCTTTTTACAGCATATGCTACTGAGACTTATAGAAGTTAATTGACTCCCCAAGTTCATTCAGTTGGTAATTAAAATAACTACAACTAGGCTAGCGCTATAATATTTGGTATGATGCAAAAAAATCTAAACTAGAAGATTCGTGTACTGTTCTGTCAATAATTCATTAATGATTTTTGTTTAGGCACTCTACCTTCTTAAACCTCAGTATTCTCTCTTGGGAAATGTGCTGGTTGGATTTAATAAATTTTCTTTTTTCTTTTTTTTTGAGTCAGAGTCTCACTCTTTCACCCAGCTGAAGTGCAGTGGCACGATCATCGCACATTGCAATATTGACCTCCTTGGCTCTGGCGATCCTTCCACCTCAGTTTCCCAAGTAGCTGGGACTGTAGATGTGCACCACCATGCCTGACTAAGTTTTCTGAGTATTTGTAGAGATGAGGCCTCACTATGCTGCCCAGGTTGGTCTTGAACTCCTGGGCTCAAGTACTCCCTCCCCCTCAGCCTTCCTGGTGGATTTACTAAATTATCTTTGAGTACTATTCAAGGTCGGGTATGGTGGCTCACACCTATAATCCCAGCACTTTGGGAGGCCAAGGTGAGAGGATTGCCTGAGGCCACACATTCGTGACCAACCCGGGCAACTTGGCAAGACCTCGTCTCTACAATAAATCGAAAAATTAGCTGGGCATGGTGGCGTGTGCCTGTAGTTCCAGCTACTTGGAAGGCTGAGGCAGAAGGATCTCCTGAGCCCAGCAGGTCCAGGCTGCAGTGGCCATGAGAGTGCCACTGCACTCCAGCCTGGGCAGCAGAATGAGACTAAAAAAAAAAAAAAAAAAAAAAAAAAAAAAAAGAGTACTATTCAGGAAGTCTATGTGCTACCACAGTAACCTACGATGCCATGTCTTAGCTCTCCATAAGCATGATTATCAAACGAGAAAAAACTATATTCCACTCCACTGTTTAATAAAAGTTTAAATTTTATCAAAATAGCCGAATCACAGTAATATTAACTAGCAAGCCCATCAATAGATGCAGGGACTCCTGAACTTATTTGAACACTGGACCTTGGACAGAGATGGGAGGTAGAAGGAGGACTAAGAGTGGGGAGAGTGATGTTACTCATCTCATGGATGAGGTTTCTATAGGATGCTATCTGTGATAACCTAGTCACCTCTTAAAGGTCCCACCTCTCAACCCCGGTGCACTTCCTGATCCAACAAGACTTCTTTCCCATTTCTTCTTTTCTCTCCTACTACTGATATATGTGTGTGTGTTTATTTTTTGAAACAGAAAACCTTACAGTGATAGTTGTCTTTTGTGCAGGCCCAATAAGTAGAAACATTTTAAACCCCAAACTGAAGCTAAAAAAAGGAAGGCAAGAGTCCCAAGTCGTGTGTCTGTGGTGTTCCAGCCCAGCTGCCCATCATTATCTTTCTCTTAACAATGATATGAAGCTTCTAATGAGTTTGCTTCCGTGTATATCCATTGAACAGAGAAAAGGTTTGGTTTTTGTCCCCCCTAAATTAATGTCTTTAAAATAATCTAAAGGGGGCTAAACAGAACACTTTCCACTCAGATATCCAAAGTGAGTTAGGATTCTCATCTGTGCTTCTGGTAGGTGACCACGGACTAAAGCCACCTTCCTGATTCAATGAAAGTATTAAACACTGGAGGTTGACCTGGAATTCTGGGCTCACCAAGCACCACTGGGACCTGGGACCTCGTGCTCCTGCCTGAGAGAACTGTTAGCATGCAAGATCTCTGCAGGGAAGGTGCTAGAGGAGATGGGGAGAAGGTGACAATCTTCCATGTTTTGGTTCAGGAGGGGACCTGGACATGAGCTAGAGTCCAATCATAATAGCCTTACCCAATATGGTCACAGAATTTCTTAGGAAAATGTTGGGAAACTTAAATTTGTTTACACACATAAACATGAATGTGAGATTGATCAGGGATCTAAGGTTAGAAACATTGGCAAATCCTATCCAAAGTACTGAGTCAGGGAAATTGTGTTTAGAATTCAAGGTGATCAGCTGGAACATGGTATTCCAAATCCTAGTTAGCCATTCAGATTACAATTGCAAAAACGGTTCAGGTCTGCTTTGAAAAGTCCCACAAGCTGGCCAGTCCCTGCAGCTCCACATACTGACCCATTCTGGACTTGGTTCCCCACAGAATGGATCTGCTCCTATCCCTGGTGCTGTGCACCCTGGTCGTGTGCTGTGGGGCTGTGTCCGAGCCCATTTCGGTCCTCAAGCCCTCGCCTCTGCTTCCCCGGGGATGCAATGACTCTGATGTGCTGTTAGTCGCAGGCTTTGCCCTGCAGGACATCAACAAAGACAGAAAGGATGGCTATGTGCTGAGCCTCAACCGAGTGAACGATGTCCGGGAACAGACACAGGCAAGTGACAGTCCCCACTCTGGGGCAGGGATTTGGTCAAGGTGGGAGACTGACCAAGGTGTGGGATCCCAGAGATTCACATTGGCAGGTGCTTTCCAAACTGAAAACTCTTCTAAGAACACTCTGCTCTCCTCTGCCAGGGTATTGTGATGCTCTTATTCTTATTAAAGACAAGTGCTGCCAGGTGTGGTGGCTCACACCTGTAATCCTAGCACTTTGGGAGGCCAAAGCAGGAGGACTGCTTGAGACTGGGAGTTAGAGATCAGCCTGGGCAACATCATGAGATGCCCATCTTTACAAAAAAATAAGTTAAAAATTGCTAACCATGATCCTACTGTGACACTTGTCTAGGGTTCAACAATTTATAGGACATCCTCACAAGCATCCTTGGGCTCTCCCATAAAGTTGAACCTTTTTGTGCAGTCTTTCTGGGTTTCTGCTTCCTGAGGGATGTGGTGCATTTCTCCACCTCTCCCCACAGGATGACCTAGGATCTCTGTTCTATCTCACACTGGATGTGTTAGAAACTGGCTGCCATGTGCTCAGCAAGAAGGCTTGGAAGGACTGTGGCGTGAGAATATTTCATGAATCGGTGAGCGCTTGTTTTCATTAACCAGGAAGGGTTCTAGGGAAAGGTTGAATTCTGCTCAATATCTGCTATCTTTTAAATATTCCCTTTAATAATTTCCAGGCAGCCGGGCTCGGTGGCTCAGCCTGTAATCCCGCGCCTTTGGGAGGCTGAGGTGAGTGGATTGCCTGAGCCCGCGGGTTCAAGACCCGCCTGGGCAGCAAGACCTCATCTCTACAAGAAATCAATAAATCAGCCGGGCATGGTAGCACATGCCTGTAATTCCGGCTACTTGGAAGGCTGAGGCGGAAGGATCACCAGAGCCCAGCAGGTGAGGCTGCAGTGGCTGGGAGCAGCCACTGCACTCCAGTCTGGGCGACAGAGTGAGACTCCAACTCAAAAAAAAAATTTCCAGGCAGATGCCCATGTGCTTATTCTAAAGCTATAGACAGAACAAAGTTTAATAATCAGAGGGATTTCTGAGACATCCCATTAGAGTCACACAGAACAGAATTGGAAAAGTTATCCCCAAATTGTCTTCTGCCTCCAACACCCTTCTTTAGACTCTGAACCAGTATAATTTATGTGAGAAAAACAACTGAAGTGAATATTCTGGGTGTGGGGTAAATGCAGACTGTAGAAGCATTGGAGGCAGTGCTTTTTAAAATTGTTTTACTTTGTTTTGTTTTAATAAACACTGATATGAGATTTAAAGGCAAGAAAATGAGTAGTTCACAGTATAAAAGCTCTTAGGGAGCCAGGGAAAGATTTCCTGAAATCACAGAAAATAAAAGGCCTCAGATGTGATCCTTTTAATGATGACCATAGAAGAAAATTGAAAATAGTCTGTTTCATTTCATTCTTATTTATCCTGGGGTTATTTTTATTAATTGATATGAACCTTTACAACATGAGTAAGGATAGTGACATAAGTATTTTGAAGCAAACTGATCAGTAACTTTTTTCTAATTATGTAACCAAACTACACCTAACTGATTTTGAAAGGCACATACTTTATTGACCCTGTTGTGAATTATATTTTTTATGGTGACACTAGCTACTAAAATATATACACTAAAAGCATATACTGACTCTAACATAAGAGAACTTATTCCTTACTTGTGTGTAGTTCAATTTAGAAGTTCCTGATTAGGAAAGGGCTTTTTTCCAGGGATACTTTGAGACCTGAGTTCATTCCACCCTGGGGTTCTAGTCTCTACCAGTTTTAACATATGACTTCCTTGTTACCATGCTCATCTGCGTCAAGCAATAGAAAGAGAAAGAGCATAGAGCATAGCGAGAAGTGGGAGATCTTCAGGGCCAGACCCTGAAATGGTTACACATCACTTCTGCTCACCCTCCCGTGGTTATAACTCCGTTACATACAGTCACACCTAACTGTGGAGAGGCCAGGAAACCTAAACTAGCTGTGTCCCAGGAAAAGGTTCAACAGTTGGATGATCAGCTGCAGTTCCTCCCAGCCAAAACCCCAGAACTTGATCTTAAGTTTCTCATTACTTTAAAGTAAAATGTTTAATTTTCATTTTAGGCTTAAAAAAAAAAAAAACTGACCAGGCTCGATGACTCAGCCTGTAATCCCAGGACTCTGGGAGGCGGAGGCGAGTGGATTGCCTGAGCCATGGGTTTGAGATCAGCCCAGGCAACTTGACTGAGACCTTATCTCTACAATAAAATTTTAAAAAATAGCCGGGTGTGGTAGTGAGCACCTGTAGTTCGGGCTACTTGGAAGACTGAGGTGGAAGGATCGCTGGAGCCCAGAAGGTCGACACTGGAGTGGCCGCGAGTGTGCGTGCCACTGCACTCCAGCCTGGGTGAAGGAGTGAGACTCCAACTAAAAAAAAACCAAAAACGACTGGGCGTGGTGGCTCAAGCCTGTAATCCCAGCACTTTGGGAGGCCTAGGCGAGAGGGTTACCTGAGCCCAGGGATTTGAGGCCTGGGCAACTTGGTGAGATCTCGTCTCTACAATATACCAAAAAATTAGCCAGGTATGGTAGCGTGCACCTGTAGTTTCAACTACTTGGAAGGTTGAGGCGGGAGGATTGCCTGAGCCCAGCAGATCAAGGCTGCAGTGGCTGTGAGCATGCCACTGCACTCCAGCCTGGGCAACAGAGTGAGACTTCAACTCAAAAAAAAAAAAAAAGAAAGAAAGAAAGAAAGGAAAAAGAAAAACTTCATAGTGTTGTCCACCATGTCATGACAAATCTTTGTTGATTTCAGGTTAGTGGTCAATGCAAAGCCATGTTTTATGTCAACAAGCCGAGTAGAGTTCTCTATTTACCTGCTTATAACTGTACTCTTCGTCCAGGTAAGAAGTCACTATGATTTTGCTAATTTTAATAATAATAATAGGGGCAACCCCTTCAGGTCCCCTCCCACTGTGGGAGCTTTTTCTGTTGTCTCAATAAACCCTGTTTTCTCACTTTAAAAAGATAATAATAATAATAATAAAGGTGAAAAAGAACATTTAACCAGGGCTTTGCCAACAAAGTATAGGGTTTTCCCATTCTTACTCTATTCATTCCAACACAAGTTGTTTAATATTTCCAGTACTTGCTTCCCAATCCAACTTACGCTGCTCCTCTTCCCACAGTTAATCTTCCTAAATCATCTTCAATACCTCTACATTCATGTCCTGCATCTAATCCTAAATTTTCAATCTGATATAAATGGCATGATCTCTATAGCTGGTGCCCGGGCTCCCCTTCTATCTATCTCTGTCACTATTTCCCTGACTACTCCAGCTCCACACTCTACTCTACTAGATGCCTCACTGTTTTCTGAACACACACTGCACTTTCCAATCTCTGTATCCTACTCATGACTCTCCCTCCACTGAGTATGCCCTCCCCAGATGATCTCTGATCTTGGAATGCTTACCTATTTTTTTTTTTTTTTTGAGTTGGAGTCTCACTCTGTTGCCCAGGCTGGAGTTATGTGGTACACTCATGGCCACCCCAGTGTAGACCTGCTGGGCTCCAGCGATCCTTCCACCTCAGCCTTCCAAGTAGCCAAAACTATAGGCACGCCCAGTGAATTTTTTGATTTATTGTAGAGATGAGGTCTTGCCAAGTTGCCCGGGCTGGTCTACCTGTGGGCTCAAGCAATCCACTCTCCTCAGTCTCCCAAAGTGCTGCGATTACAGACTGAGCCATCGAATCTGGCTGAAATTCCAACTATTAAAGACATTCAGCCTAGTATACAGAGACAATGAAAAGATAAGACATTGAATTCGTTGGGGGAAGGTCCTATGTCAATATACCTTATTATGTGTCTTTTAATGAATTTCTGAGAGTAGATAAATGTGGGTGAAGTGAAAACTTCTTGCTTTGAATTCTTTTTTAATTGTGAAAGTAACACACGGTCATCACAGAAAATTCATAGTTAGCCAACAGCTAACGTCTTATCCAGAAAAAGTCTTCCTCACTCTATCCTTGCCAGCACTGTTATCTTTTTTCCATCTTTGCCTCTATTATAGTCATATGATTTATAGGATTGAAAATCATTAATATTTTAAAACTGGTCTCATTGGCATCAACAGTTTCTCAAAAGAAGATTCACATGATGTGCCCTGATTGCCCAAGCCCCATTGACACTGCAGATCCTCATGTTTTGGAAGCTGCCACTGAATCTCTTGCAAAATTCAACAAGGAGAGCACCTCAAAGCAGTATTCTCTTGTCAAAGTCACCAGGGCTACCATGCAGGTAAGGTTAAAATGCCCCGGCCAGTTACACAAACTGTACGTCTCATGACTGCTGCTGTAGATTCCTTGGCTGAGAGGAGTATGTCAAAGAACTCCTTTTGATTAGAGCCCAAGAGCCTTTCTCTACATACCCTTCTTTGGTAGACCTGATGCACATTCAATCACGTTTCAATTTCTAGGTTATTCCATGGCATGTCTAGGAGAATTATCTGACTCAGTTTACTTCCTCAACCCTAAGTCAAAAAGAGAAATGCACTTCTAGTCTCCTTGGGGGATTCTCTGCAGGTTCACTGTTATTGCCACATTATCATATCTGACTGATCATGGCTCATTTAGCAAGACAATTTTTATTCCATGTTAAGCCCTGGAGTGAATGTTGAGTTTTATGGATTAGGGAAAATTAAGACTATTTTGTATTTGGATGATGTTGATATTCCTTTCATATGAAGAAAAATCTAAAAGACAATTCTACATGAGGAAAAATAAACTGACCAAGAGAAAGTGTTTAGGGTCCATTGCAGTCTCTAAGAAGGGAAGACAGGTATGATTATGCTTCCGCTATAACTAAATCATAGTACATGGTTTGCTCAGTGTGAGGACAACAGATATGTGCATTGACCATGCCTCTAGTGATGTATCTCTTCTATAAATATAATGCTACCAAACTTGAATCATTTCCCCATATAGGGTGTTTGATTTTTATGTCTCAACTCTTGTCTCATAACAGTGGGTGGTTGGCCCTGCTTTCTTTGTGGAATACTTAGTCAAAGAGTCACCGTGTACCAAATCCCAGGCCAGCAGCTGCTCACTTCAGTCCTCTGACTCTGTGGTGAGTTTCCCTGAATGTCTTCATAATTTGAGTTTTCACAGATCATCTGTAAGTATTTGTGGAGCATAAATTATATATGAAGTGCTGTAAAGCATGAGATACTTTTCCTCCCTTCAAGGAGCAACTGACTGGTTAGAGATTAGGTAGGCCCAGATGCAATAATAAGGAATTCCATTCAATTGTAAGTGCAATTTTCATCATCAATTTCAGAAGTGATTATAGGGGATTGTAAAATATAGACAAATCTCAGTGGTTGGTGATGATCCTGCTTTGATTGGAACAAATCCAGTTACATTTGGAATGCAGTATGGTGTTCCATTCCTTGGGTCACTCTTTAAGAAGGACAGTGTCAAATAGACATTTATTCAAAGGATACATCCAAGATGGGAGAGTGCCTTGAAATCATTAAGGCTGGGCACAGTGGCTCACGCCTGCAATCCCATCATTTTGGGAGGCAGAGGTGAGAGGATTGCCTGAGCCCAGGGGTTAGAGACCAGCCTGGGCTACTTGGCGAGGCCTTGTCTCTGCAATAAGTCAAAAAATTATCCAGGCATGGTGGCACATGCCTGTAATTCCAGCTACTTGGAAAGCTGAGGCAGAAGGATCGCCAGAGCCCAGCAGGTCGAAGTGCGGTGGCTGTAAATATGCTACTTCTACTCCATCCTGGGTGACAGAGTGAGACTCCTACTCAAAGAAAAGAAAAGAAACCATTTAAAACACACCTGGTAGAAATATAAATGGGCATAATGTGTTGGAATACAATTGAATAAAATGCACTGAGAATCTTTTTTACCTTTATTTACGTATAGTAGAAGCTTTAAGATTTAATTCATATACCACAACATTTATCCATTTAAGGCATACAATTCTGTGGTTTATTCACAAAATTGTGCTGCCACCACTACTTTCTTATTTTGGAATATTTTCATCAACTCCCCAAAACTTCATACACATCAACAGTCATTCTCATTGTAGCCATTCCCATTGCCACATACCCAAGCCTTTGGAAAACACTAATCCACTTGGTTTCTATGGCTTTACCTGTTCTGAACATTTCTTTTTTTTTTTTTTTTTTGAGTTGGAGTCACTCTGTCGCCCACACTGGAGTGCAGTGGCCACTCCCGGCCACTGCAGCCTCGATTTGCTGGGCTCCGGCGATCCTTCCACCTCAGCCTTCCAAGTAGCCAGAATTACAGGCATGCGCTACCAGGCCTGGATGATTTTTTTTTTTTTTTTTTTATTGTAGAGATGAGGTCTCACCAAGTAACCCAGGTGGGTCTCGAACCCGCGGGCTCAGGCAATCCACTCACCTCAGCCTACCAAAGTCTGGGATTACAGGCTGAGCCACCGAGCCCGGCTCTGATCATTTCATATACGTGGAATCATACAATATATAGCCTTTGAGGTCTGGTTTCTTTCACTTAGCATGTTTTCAAGTTTGCTCCATCTGTAAATAGAGATAGTTTTACGTCTTCCCTGGCAAATAATATTTTATTGCATGGATATTATGTATTGCTTATCCATCCATCAGTTGATGGACATTTGGTTTGCTTCCTTCTATGAACAAGTGTGCAAGTTTTTGTGTACACATATGTTTTCATTTCTTTTAAATATATATCTCAGAGTGGTATTGCTGGGTCACATGAAAACTCTATGTTTAACCCTTTGACTAACTGCCATGCTATTTTCCAAAGTGACTGCCTCACAATTTCATCAGCAATGCCTGAGCTTCAATTTCTCCATATCCTTGCCAATACCTATTACTATCTTTCTTTTTGGTTATAGCCATCCTGTTGGGTATGAATTGGTATCTCATCGTGATTTTTAGTTGCATTTCTCTAATGGCTAATGACATTAAGCGTCTTTTAATGTGTTTATTAGCCATTGGTATGTTTTCTTTAAAGAAATGTCTAGCCGGGCTCGGTGGCTCAGCCTGTAATCCCGCGCCTTTGGGAGGCTGAGGTGAGTGGATTGCCTGAGCCCGCGGGTTCAAGACCCGCCTGGGCAGCGAGACCTCATCTCTACAACAAATCAAAAAAATCAGCCGGGTGTGGTAGCGCATGCCTGTAATTCCGGCTTCTCCGAAGGCTGAGGCGGAAGGATCACCGGAGCCCAGCAGGCGAGGCTGTGATGGCCGGGAGCGGCCACTGCACTCCAGTCTGGGTGACAGAGTGAGACTCCAACTCAAAAAAAAAAAAAAAAGAAAAGAAATGTCTATATAAAACCTTTGCCCATTTTAAAATGTTGTTAATTATCTGTTTCTTTTTTTGTTGAATTTCAAGAGTTCTTTACATATTCTAGACATAATGCCATTAACAGATATATAATTTTAAGATAATTTTCTTCTGTTCTCTGGAGTGTCTGTTCACTTTCTTAAATACAAAAGTTTTACATTTTGATGAAGTCCTATTTATATACATTTTTCTTATTTTGAATGTGCTTTTCACGTCATATGTAAGAAACCATTGCCTAGTCCAAAGTCACTAAGATTTACATCATGTATAAAATACAAAGAATCCAGAATGCCAAAACAATCTTGAACAAAGAGAACCAAAAGGAAAAACTCACACTTCCCAATCTCAAAACTTACTACAAAGCTACAGGATACAAAACAGTGTGGTACTGGTACAAGAATGTGTAGATAAATGGAATAAATTTGAGAATAAAGAAATTAACTCTTACATGTAGGTCTATGACACATTTTGAGTTTTTGTATATGGTGTGAGGTAGAGGGTTTAACTTCATTTTTTTTACATGTGAATATCCAATTGTCTTAGCACTAGTTGTTAAAGAAGACTATTTTTTCCCCACTTTAAATTGTCTTGGCATGCTTCTTGAAGATCTAGTTACCATAAACGTAAGGGTTTATTTCTTTACTCTCAATTTTATTTAATTAATCTATATTTGTAATCTTATACCGGTACCACACAATCTTGAATCCTGTAGCTTTGCAGGACATTTTGAGATCAAGAAGTGCAAGTCCTCCTATTTTGTTCTTCTTGCTCAAGATTGCTTTGGGTATCCTGGTTCCCTTGAATTTTCATAATTTTAGGACCAACTTGTCAATTTCTATTTTTAAGAAGGCAGTTATAAATTTGGTGCATTTGATTGCATTGGATCTGCAGATCAACTTGAGAAGTATTGCCATCTTAACAACATTAGGTCTTCAAATCCATGAATAGGTGATTTCCATTTGTTTAGAACTTTCTTTCTTTCAACAGTGTTTTGTAGTTTTCAGTGTACACGCCTTTCACTTATTTTGGTAAATTTATTCCTCAAATATTGTATTTCTTTTATGCTAATGTAATGAAACTGTCTTCTTAATTTCATTTTTGGATTGTTCATTGCAAGTGTATAGAAATACAATTGATTTTTAAAATATTGACATTATATCCTGTAACCTTGATGAGCTCATTTATTAGTTCTAAATAGTTTGTTAGTGGGTTCCTTAGGATTTGCTATATATACAAGATCATGTCATCTGAAAATAAAGATAGTTTTACTTCTTCTTTGTAAATCCAGATGACATATGTGCCCCCAGACTCTAGTGTTCATTAAACATACCCATAAACTCCCTCTTTGTGTTCCACTCAATTTTCAGTACCAGACTAGTCATGAATTTTGGTAGGCCAGCAAATCCTAGCCAGGGTGGGATGGACCAGGCTCTACTTGGTCAGATACCTGCAGTCTCTCTAGAAGGTACTCTGAGAGTCCCTTCTCTCTATGACTTGATGATGAAGAGGAGAAGAAAAAAGTCTGAAGCATCATTCCCCAAGCACTTCATACTTTAATGAATTTTTCCACTTTAAGAAGTTTCTAGTCTTCTCTTCATATGGTTTAGAGATGAATTATAGAGTAATGTTCAGGCAATCTGTTTGACACATTTTTTTCTTCTTATAGATTTAGGGGTGCAAGTGCAGTTTTCTTACATGGATTATTGCATAGTGGTGAAGTTTGGGCTTTTAGTGTGCCCATCACCCAAACAGTGTACACTGTATTCAGTAGATTGTATTTCATCCCTCACTTCTTCCCACTCTCTCAGTCTCCCACCTTCCTACCTTTTGGAGTCTCCAATATCTATTATTCAACTTTGTATATTCATGCATATCTGTTCCCAAATGCCAGGAATTTGGACAGGGGTCCTATTGCTTTTGCTGAACAGAAAGCCAATCACTGAGCCAATGAGTATTGTGTGATATCAGTCAAGGGAAGAGGGAAATTGTCTCAAATCCACCCCCACCCCATCCCACAGAAGTCAAGCGTTTATATAGTGGAACAGGAATGTAGAAAATAAGGAAGGGTTAAAGAAAAAGAGTTGGAAAACAGGAATTGAGGAGAGGTAAGAAAGAGGAGTCAATAGACATGTGGGGGCTAGCATATCATTGTCTGGATGTGGTAATCTAGTGAATTTCAGTTTCTTGATTCTATAAGACTGAGGGTGGGTTTCCAGAAAAAGTAACTCAGATTAAGAAAAATGTAAGTTTCAAGTCTTAAAGTCAGGAAGGTCAATTTCAGTTTCCTGAGAAAGAAACTTAGATAAGACAAGTATACATTTCAAGCTTCAAGACCAGAAGGGTCAATTACTGTGTTTATTCAAAAAGACCTGGGCTGATTTCATAACCATTCTTTAGCTCCCACTTTAAAGTGGGAACACGTGGGTTTTGCCTTTCTGTTTCTGAGTCATTTCACTTGTGCGAATGCCTCCAGTTCCATCCACATTGCTGTAAAAGACATAATTTCATTCTTTCTCATGGCTGAGTAGTATTCCATCGTATATAAATATCATCTTTTTAATCCAATCACCCACTGATGGACACTTAGGTTGATTTCATGATTTTGCTATTGTGAATAGTGCTGTGATAAACATATGAGTACAGGTGTCTTTTTGATATAATGATTTATTTTATTGTGGGTAGACACCTAGTAGTGAAATTGCTGGATCAAATGGTATTTCTTCTTTTAATTTAGACACATTTAATAAATTTTATATGGGTATACTTAAGAGTTCTTCTTTAGAAATTGAGGCAGCATTTTATTATAATATTCTATGTACACTTAAAAATGTGCATACTCAGGGGGAGGGGAAGGGAGGTGGGATTAACGGTAGTCAATATCTGTCTGGGAACGGGGCGACACCCCTTATAAACAAGAGTGCCTGAACAAAGCATATTTGTATACCTAACCCTAAACTGTACCCCACAATATCAAAATAAAAAATATTGATTAAAAAATGTGTATACTCTATGACTCTAAAATTCCTCTTCCAGGAACTTACTCTAAGAAAGTAACTAGGCATACGTGAAAAGATAAAGTTTCAATGTTTAAACAAGGAAAAATTAGATTCAATTTAGTTGTCCAACGAAAGAGAGCTTGTTAAATATTACAGAGGCTTATTAGGTAGCCATTATTTTAAAAGTTGTAGAAGACCATTCAATGCCATAAAATAATTTTCCCATTATGTTATTTAGTAACAAAATAGAGTTATAAAATATATGTATAATATAATTCTATTTTTGTAGAAGAAAAACTATATACATAGAAAAAAATTGTAAGGAAAGAAATCAAATCATTGCAGATAGGTATCGTCCATGCAATTAAAGGTCTTTTTGTTTTAATTTATGTATATTCTAAATATTTATTGCACTTGCAATATGAAAACAAAGCTACTTTGTTTTTAAAGAGAAGTTTAATGAGCTGAGAGTGGCTTTGACTGACAAGAGGAAATTCAGGGGGAACATACTTAAGGGACTGCTACACAGAAGACGAAAGCAAGACTTCTAATTGACCCAAGAGTAGAACTAAGGTCAAGAGAATGGAAGCTTTCAACTCAGGACAAAAAGTTTTCTAATAATCAGATCTTTGTTCCTCAAGAAATGCTAAGTTTCTCATCATTGGAGGCAATTTAACCTAACTGAGGTAATTTCTTGGTAGGTAGAGAGAATTGGCTCAGAGCCTCCCCGTTAGATGGGAGGAGCATAAAAACGTTGATTTGCTGTGTGCCTACATAACCAAGTAGAAAGAAAATTGAATTCCACTTATGATAACTGATAATACTCACATGATACTGTATTTTCTCTTTCTTTTAGCCCGTTGGTCTTTGCAAAGGTTCTCTAACCAAAACACGCATGGAAAAGTTTGTCTCTGTGACTTGTGACTTCTTTGAATCACAGGTATTTTTCAATCTAATTGTTTGTCTTTATGTGAAGAGAAGCAGATTATTTATATTTAGTTGTCACTACCTCACCCCTTCCTTTGATTTTCCCAACTTCCATGCTCACTGCTTTATTCAGGTGGCCTGAAGTCCACATCCACAGGGTAACTGATCAAAGCTATCATGCTTTGTTTTAGTCACAATGTGGTCCTTCAGAATAAGGAAAACAAATTCAGAAACAAGGAATGACTGGCTTGGATTGTACATGCCTTTGAGGCATTAAATTCAGGGTAAAAAAGAAAACTTACCCCAAACCACAGGGAGAAGTTGTTTCCAAGAAAATATTCCTTGTTTGTTTTGTTTTGTTTGTTTGTTTTGGAAAACAGGAACAAGACAGGGCTGCCCACTCTCATTCCCAAGAAAACATTTCTTTTGAGAAGTATTTATTGAGCACTTATTATGAGATAGACTAGTATAATTAACAGAGCAATTGAGGCAGGCCACCTGGGATCCAGTGATGTAGTGTGAGTGGTGTAACAGTAGGTATGTACTTACCTGTTTGAGTTTTGGTTGCCTTATGTATAAATGGAATTACAACAACTGCACCATTCAGATCCTTGTGGAAAGCAAGTTAAAAAGACCTGAATGAAGTGTGCTGTTCAGGGCCTGGGCAGAATAAACAATCAGTAAAAGGCACCTGTTGCTGCCACTACTAGAAATAGGAAGACAGCTCAATGGAGACTTTGAACAAATCATTGAACTTGTCCGAGCCAAGCTCTGAAACTGAATAATGGCTCTTCTTTATTTTGCTTTTTAACCCTTTCACCAGGTAACCCATCTCTCTACCTGGTTTCCTTTCAAAACATTCCAATATGGTACAGATCAGCTTATCCTGGTGCCAGGCATGGAAGGGCTTTCCCTATGGAACTCTGTATTTGAATATGTTTTTATTTCAGGCTCCAGTCACTGGAAGTGAAAACTCTGGTGTTAACCAGAAACCTGCAAGCCTCCCCAACGTGGAAGAGCCACAGCAGAAAAACACATCCCCTACTGACACCCCCTCCAAAACTGAGCCAAAAGGATCTGTCCAATACCTTCCCAATTCGGATAATGAGAATTCCCAAAATTCCCAGGATCAGGGCCCTCGCGAGTCCTTCCCTGTGCAGCTGGATCTAACCACGAATCCCCAAGGAGAAACACTGGATGTCTCCTTCCTCTTCCTGGGGCCAATGCAGAGGAAGCTGGTTGTCCTGCCTTTCCCCAAAGAGGAAGATCGCTCAGCCGAGTGCCCGGGGCCATCCCAGGAGACCAACCCTTTCGTCCCCCCTTCATGAGAATCACAGAGTATCGCATGGGAGTGTGGGGTCCTGCACAAGACACGAGGTGGTGGGGACAAAGAGCAGAGAGCAGAGTGCAAGTGTAGAGAGTGGCTAATGAAGTAGGTCTTCGACTCTTCTTGGTCTCAGCATGTTGGCTGGGAAAGGGGTATAACCAGACCAAGCCTTCCAGTGGGCTCCATTCTACCCTGTATGCTGCACTGTACCCTGGGCTGCATCCCTTCCCACAAGGATCACAGTCTCATGCCATAGATAGATGCCTCTCTGTGTCTTCAACTACTCACTAATAAAGATTTCTATTCTCTCAGCAGTATAAATATGCTCAAATCTTGATATCCAAGCCTTCCATGAGTAAAGGTAACTTCCCTAATACCAAGACGCAGGCAACTGAGACCCAGCGGAGTTTCACTCTCTACATTCCCCTTAATTCCAAGGTCAGGTACTAGCTGGGTATCGCCCACACTATTTCCAACCCTCCACCTCTTTACATCTGTTTGAAAGTCTCAGCGTCTCAACAGCAGGGCAGCTCAGGTAGAGATGGGCACATGGAAGAGAAGTGTGCCTGTGGCCTGCACAGGACACTGTGAGAGCACTGGACACAAGAGTTCTCATCGCTGTTACAATTTCTCTTAGAACAGGTAGAGAGGGACCCAGCATGGCAGTCAAGCATAGTCTTCTTTCTTCATATTTCAAAACTTGTGGGACAAGTTCCCCTACAATTAGCAATCACCACTTGTACATGCACACACACACACACACACACACACACACACACACACACACACACACACATGCACACACAGGATAGGACTTTTGATATTTTGATAGAATTTGTAGATGCAGCTGTAATCCTTCATTCTGGCAGTTGTTTCTTAGAAGAGGCACATAGGCTTTGGCATGATTTACCGAAGGGAAGTAGACAATATTCACACTCTGTTACTCTTATCTGCTTCCCACAGAAGGAAGAGAGACTATGTAGGGACGCCATGGGGTGTCTTACGCCCTGTGTCAGTCAGGCTCTGAAAGAAGCAGAATGTACTTGAGTGGTGTGACTGAAAATACTCTAGTGAAGGGAACTTCATGAAGCTTGTGAACTAGGCTAAGGGAAAAACAAGGGATGCTGAGGCACCCGGACAAGAGCAACAGCAGGAAGCCTTTGTCACCCTAGGCTGGACAGAAAAGGAGGATGGCTGGCTTACCCAAGCCCAGCGTGAGCAGTGGATGCAGAGGGAGTGCCGCCTGCAGCAGCAGCCCTGGTGGGGGGCCCAGCTACTGCAGAACCTGGTGCTGAAGCAGGAGGGAGCAGAAAGCGAGCACCCTGCCCTCTCCCTCCTTTCTTCCCTCCTTACAGCCTCCTCCTCCCATTGGCTCTTTGAACCCAATAGTAAACTGGCCAGCAGGAAGGCCTGGGTTATTCATCCCCCTGGAGTCAGCCTGGGGACAGGGCCAGGCAGAGAAAGTTAAAGGATGGACCCAGGACAAACACAGTAAAACAATCTCAAGCCCCAAGTGGAGATTCTCCCAACAATGTTCCATGACACCTCTATGCTGAAAAAAGAATGGGGAAGGACCTTAGACATTGTGTCTCCTTCTAATTATCACCGCCTTTCTTTTTCCGTGGCTAAATTCTTGAAAAGGTAGATTTTTCCCATGCCTGCCACTTCCTCAACAACTCCTCATTCTTCAGATCTTTGTAATGTGAGTCCACTTCTTTCTCCATAAACCACTGATCTGGTGTTCCCTAATGACCACCTTATTCTAAATGCAAAGGAAGCATTTCTGTTCACATGTACTTATAATGTTTCAAACATCTGATGATACTGACCTTTGTTCACTCTTTTAAGCTTTCTTAATAGACTCTATCCCACCATCCTCCAGGTTTTTTCCTACCTTTATGACTACTTCCTCTCTTTTTTTTTGAGTTAGAGTCTCACTCGCCCAGGCTGCCCTCACCAACTCCTCACTCTATATCTTTTTTGGTGAGGTTCAGATCTTTTGGCCATTTTTTAGTTGGGCTATTCATTTTCTTATTGTTAAAAAAGTCACTTTTATACATCCACCAGAGATCATTCTTAATACCATATAACTAGAAACGCCCAATTCCTTAAGTTTCAGCTTAAAAGACTAGTGTTAGCAATTTGCTAATCACTGATTACTTGAACACAAGGACCTCAAATTAGTCATGATTGCAGCATTTTGGCAAGGCTGTGGATTTGCTTGCCAGTATGAAGTTTGCAGAGTAAAAAAACAAAGATCAAGGACTGAAATCTAGAGAAACAGCATCTAAGAGGTGAGCCAAGAAGAGGAATCCGAGGTGGGTTATGAGAGGAAGTGGGGCGGGGCTTGGTGGCTCAGCCTGTAATCCCAGCACTTTGGGAGGCCATGGCAAGTGGATTACCTGAGCCCATGGGTTCAAAACCAGCCCAGGTATCTTGGCAAGACCTGTCTCTACAATAAATAAATAAATGCATACATAAATAAATAGATAGATTAGCCGGGCGTGGTAGCATGCGCCTGTAGTTCCAGCTACTTGGAAGGCTGAGGCAGAAGAAATGCCGGAGCCCAGCAGGTCGACACTGGGGTGGCCATGAGTGTGCCACTGCACTCCAGCCTGGGCAACGGAGTGAGACTCCAACTCAAAAAAAAGAAAAAACAAAAGAATAAACTCTGAGAGGACTCTAAGAACAGCAGAAAAACACGTTACTCATAGGGTGGGTCCAGCAGCCTACTCAACCTGGCAAAGCCAGAGCATGCCAGCCACACGGGTTCAGCATTATGGTGCTGGTGGGCCCCAGCAGCTGGAGCCTAGGCTCCAGGGCATGCTTATCACCTGCAACAAGAACGAGGGCAGGTGCATGGAAGAGGCCTCCAGGCTGCTCAATGGGTGTGGCAACAACATGTACAGCCCTGGAAAGTTTACAGACAAGGATCAGCAGCTCTCTGGAAGTGAGAGAGGAGATGACGATGCAGAGGCCACCTTGAAGAAAGAAGTTGGTGACATTAAGGCATCTACAGAGATGACAGAGGTGGCACTAAGAAGATTCCAGTCAGTGGAGAGTGGGGCAAAGAATGTCATTCTCATCAGTACACTTGGGATAGAACCTCAGAAATTGGTACATCATATTCTCCAGGATATGTACAAAGCCAAGAAGACGACGACTCATGTTATTCTATGAATGTTACCATCTCAGGCACCTTCACGTCTCGTTTAGAAGATATGAAAACAAGCTGGGTATGGTGGCTCATACCTGTTATCCCAGCACTTTGGGAGGCAGAGGTGAGAGGATTGCCTGAGTTCACGGGTTCGAGACAGGCCCAGGCTACATAGTGCGACCTCATCTCTACACTAAATAAAAAAAATTAGCCAGGTGTGGTAGCACATGCCTGTAGTTCTGGCTACTTGGAAGGCTGAGGCGGAAGGATCACTGGAGCCCAGCAGGTTGACACTGGGGTAGCTGTGAGCATGTCACTGCACTCCAGCCTGGGTAATGGAGTGAGACTCCAACTCAAAAAAAAAAAAAAAAAGAAGAAGATACATAAACAAGCTGGGCATGGTGACTCATGCCTGCAATCCCAGTACTTTGGGAGGCAGAGGTGAGAGGATTGCCTGAGTTCAGGGATTCATGATTGACCTGGGCAACTTGGTGAGGCCTCTTCTCTACAATAAATCAAAAAAATAGGTGGGCATGGTGGTGCATGCCTGTGGTTCCAGCTACTTGTAAGGCTGATGCAGAAGGATCACCTGAGCCCAATAGGTCAAGGCTACGGTGGCCGTGAGCCTACCACTGCACTCCAGCCTGGGTGAAAGAGTGAGACTCCCACTCAAAAAAAAAAAAAAATTAACAAGATATGAAAAAATATACAGAAACATTTTTGGAACTCTAGTTTAAAGCTCCAAACAAAGGGACATTTCCGATTGTATACAGATCTCAAAATAACAGTCATATGAATAGAGAAGTTATCAAAAACTTGGCAGGAATAGTAGGCAGCCTCAATTCAGAAAATAAAATTGATCTCACCAATCCACACTACACAGTGGTAGTAGAAATCTTCAAGACTGTCTGTTGCCTTAAGTGTTGTGAAAGATTACATGCTGTTCAGAAAATACAATCTCTAGGAGGTGGTGAAGAGTGCCAAGGACCTGTCACAGCCTAACCCAAAGCAAGGAAATGGAAATGAAGCTACACTGGAATCTGGTGACAAATCAAATAAAAACAACTCAGAAGAAGAAAAAAAAGACCAGCAGGTGGTACCAGAGAATAGTGAGGAGCTGGGGCAGACAAAATTAACATGTGAGGTGCAGGTCGTGAGTGAAGGCAGAGTCAAACCTAAACTTGTAAGTTAAGCCACAGAAGGACCCAAGTCAATGAAAATGACCTTGTCCAGGAGGTCATTGGGTGTTGGAGGTGGGTTTCTCAACTGGGATCCTGTGAGTTGTTACTGGGGTTCCACATAAAACTGTGACTAAAAATACCATCTTTACTTCTGTGGGTTGCGTTGCTATTCTACAGCAGTGAGCATACAGAGAGCTGTCAGTCCAGTATGGCAGGGTGCATAGGCTCACATGCTATCGCACAGAGAAGAGAGCCGGAGGAGGAGGACGTTGGCCTGTCCCAGCCCCCTCTTCTGCACTGCCAACTGACTTATGGGACTGAACAGGCTCTGTGAAGCAGAAAATCAGAGGGAAGTTTTCCTTCTAAGGAAGGATGTTTCACATGCCACAGCTAAGCTGTCCCCTGTCACTTTGTTGTTAACACTGTAAATGTAGATTGTGTAAGTTAGAAGTGAATAGTTTTGTGAAGTTTTTGTACTTTTTGTGATATTCTTATTTCGTTATGTTCATTTTTATATTTCATTAACTTTTTTTATGTCAGAGTCTCACTCTGTCACCCAGGCTGGAGTGCAGTGGCACGTTGACAGCCACTGCAGCCTTGACCTGCTGGGCTCAGGCAATCTTCTGCCTCAACCTTCCAAGTAGCTGGAACTACAGGCACGTACTATGATGCCCAGCTAATTATTTATTTATTTATTGTAGAGATGAGGTCTCACCATGTTGTCCAGGCTGGTCTCGAACCCCTGGGCTCAGGCAGTCCTCTCACCTTGGCCTCCCAAAGTGCTGGGATTACAGGCTTGAGCCACGGCATCCAGCCTTGTTAACATTTGTGTATAACAAATCTGACAGTCCAGTCAACTGGGATCCTGTGAGTTGTTACTGGGGTTCCATATAATTTTTTTTTTTTTTTTTTAGTTAGCATCCCACTCCATCATCCAGGCTGGAGTGCAGTGGCATGCTCACAGCCACTCCAGTGTCGACCTGCTGTGCTCCAGTGATTTCCTCCTCAGCCTTCTGAGTAGCTGGAACTACAGGCACGGGCTACCATGCCCAGCTAATTTTTTTAATCTATTGTAGAGACAAGGTTTTGCCAAGTTGCCTGGGCTGGTCTCGAACATGCGGGCTCAGGCAATTCACTCACCTTGGCCTCCCAAAGTGCTGGGATTATAGGCTGAGCCACTGAGCCCAGCCCAGTGCTGCAATTTTTGAAGGCAAGGTGTGAGATAAAAGAGGACCATTCTAGGCACAGAGCTGCAGACATTTCTTATAAGGTTGGTGATGAAGAATTTAAATCTTCTGAATTATTTCAGTATACTAATGCAACAAGGAACACAAAGAAATTGTCTTTACAATGAAAGCTCCTTCTAAAGGGTTATATATGAACCCATAATCCAAGCGGTCCAGTTCCATGTGCATTGTCTGTGGCATACAATTTACAAATCTAGCAGTTATAACTATAAATCACAGCAACGTGACAAGAAAGGATTATTTTAGATAGCTTTTGGAATATCAAAACAGTAAAGCTTTTGTTCAAAAATTACATTCAGGCCAAGCGCAGTGGTCTCATACCTGTAATCCCAGCGCTTTGGGAGGGAGAGGTGAGAGGATTGCCTGAGCTGAGGGGTTGGAGACTAGCCTAAGCAACTTGGCAAGGCCTTGTCTCTGCAAAGTATAAAAAAAAATTAGCCAGGCATGGTGGCACATGCCTGTAGTTCCAGCTCCTTGGAAGGCCGAGACAGGTAGATTGCTTGAACCCAGCTAGTTGAGGTTTCAGTGGCTGTGAGCTTGCCACTGCACTCCAGCCTGGGCGACAGTGTGAGATTCCAACTCAAAAAAAAAAAAAAAATTGCATTCAGTGAAAAGATTTGAAAAGCAAATTATGTAGTAGCAGAACTTATCCCAGAAAAGAAAAGTTCACACAGTTGGCGAGAACCTAATAATATTAACATTAAAATGCTGGCACAAGATGCAGTACAAGAAATTGAAAAGAATTTGCTCTCAATTTAATAAATTGAATTACTGATGATTTGTCACATGATATTAAGAACATTTGTGTCATTAACTGAAAAGCAGAAGTTTCTCTCTCCAGGCTGAGGAGTTAACAGGTTTTACTAATATTTGTCATGTTGTAGCATTTGTAAGATTTGCAAATGATAAGATTCAAAAAACTTTTTCTGCTGCACACAATCATGGCTCACATGATCAATGAACACATTGCATGAACAAATGAACACATTTTTGCAAAGTCCTGGAGAAAAAAATTTTCTTAAAGTGACAGGAATCTTAGACTTAAAAGAAATTTACTCTGGAACAATCACCTTGCCAAAGGAACTCTTGAAATATTGCTTCAGTTGTTTGGGCCTTAAAATGAAGGATACAAATCTCAGACTGTGCTAGAACCCACCTGGAAGAACAGCAAAACCAAATTAAATAGCGTTTCCTCTCCTTTTCCAGTGCTAGTGTATGACTAATTGGGGAACCCTTTCTATAAATCTGCTCACTGTGAGATTTTGTCTTTTAAGGAAAAGAAAGAACTCAGTCCTGGTCTGACAGTTCTGGATTTCTGTGAAATAAGAGTATCCTTCAACTTAATGCTCATACTCACATACCATGAGTTCCCTGCAAAAGTTTCCTGAATTTGAAAGTTTGTCAAGGGTTTCTCCTGTTTAAAACACTTGAAAAGGCTGGAGGAGAGAGACACCAACAGAGTCTGTAAAATAAACTGTCCAGATTGAGGATATTAAGGGGCTGTAAAATTATCTTTTGGAGATGGGTTTATTCTTGTTTTAAAAAGTTAGGAAGTGGTGTAAATGTAAAGTCTTCCCATACAAGTGGCTCTGTTAGCTTAATGGTTAGTAAACATGGGAGTATATTTTTATCCTCATAGCAAGTGGTTCTGCTTGGTAAACCACACTAGAAGGATTTGAGAGGGGCAGAGAGAAAATAGGCAGGAGCTTGCATATCTTCAGATATTTAGAATGTTGACTCTTTTTTTTTTTTTCTAAAAAGAGAATTTTAAAACAGAGTCAAAAGAATGGAAATCAGTTATCTCCCCCCTTCCAGGACAGGGAGACCACCTTCCCCACAGGTTCAAAACTATGGCTGGATGGTGAGGAGGGCAGGCCCAGCCCCCAGCTCTGAGGAGACACAGCAAGGGTCCATGCAGGCACACAGTCGGAGGCAAGCGCAGCCTCTGGGCCACAGGACCTGGTGGCCGCTGGGGTACTGGTCTGGACACAAGATGTCATATTTCCAGAAATGTCATCTTTTTGTCTGCAGCAGTTGGCTGGAGAACGATTTCACAAAGGATGTGCCCGGGCACCCAAAGTCCACTGCTGACCCCTTTTCTCTTGGCACAAGTCTTAACACTGAGGAAACGCCGTGGTCTGGGAATGAGCCAATGGTCTTCATCCCTATAGAGCTCAAGTGCTCTTAGGGGACAGGAGATGAACTTGGGGAGAGTCTTGACCTTTCAGCTTCTCCCCTCCTGAAACATTATGCTGGGGCCACAGTTTACGGCAACACACACACACACACACACACACACACACACACACACACACACACACACACACACCCTAGGGGACCCCAGCAACTCAGGGACAGGCAGCGCTAGGGATGGCTGGTCTGGTGTTCGCCCACTCGGCAACTGACCTGTCCTAAAACTCTTTCCAATCACTTCTCAGTATTCCAGGCCCTTAGGTGAGGCGCTTCAGCTTTCGCTCCGCCTGACTATTCATAAAGACACAGTGTGGGAACGTCCCCTACTGGGATAGCTGTAAGGGGTCCGCAGCTGCCCAAGGTTGGTGTAGATGTCATCAGCTCCGCTCAACTCCTCGAAGATTGGTATCAGGTTCAGCAACTCAGTATCCACCATGTCATCAAACCAGGACGGCACTGGCACTGCATTCTCTGGGTGGAAAATGTAGGGCAACTTGGCGAGACCTCATCTCTACAATAAATCAAAAACTAGCCGGGCGTGGTAGCGCGCGCCTGTAGTTCCAGCTATTCGGAAGGCTGAGGCGGAAGGATCGCCGGAGCCCGGCAGGTCGAGGCTGCGGTGGCCGGGAGCGGCCGCTGCACTCCAGTCTGGGCGACAGAGTGAGACTCCAACTCAAAAAAAAAAAAAGAAAAAGAAAAAGAAAATAAAAGAAAATGTAGGAAGCAGGCGAGTTGTCCAGGATGAGCATCTTCCTGGGTCCCTCCCCAGGCGGCTGAGGTCCCTGACATGGCAGCCATGGTGGAACACACAGGACTTCGGGAACAGACGGCCCGGAACACCCCACAGCAGTCCGGCAGATCCGTCATGGGGTGGGCATACTTGGCCAGGCTGGCAGTGAGCACTGGAAGAGTTTCCCCATTCGTCTCAGGAACTCATTCAGACACACTGTGAAGTCGGTGCTGCTGATTGGCTTAAAGGAGCTGTGCACGAGGGTTTCGTCCAGGTCGATGACCACACAGATTCTTCCTTGATCCTCCTCTGTCACCTCTGGGAAGAGGCAGGTCCCCAGAACCCAATAAAACTGGTAATGGAGACACTGCGGCAGGTCCAGCTTAGCAATGGTGTTGGCTCCCTCCTTGTATGGTGCGAGCTCAGTGGGGGAACTTGACCCGGCAACATGCTGGGCACGAAAACAGCAGAAAAGGGCCTTGAAGATATTAAGTCCGTGAGGTTTCTTGGGGTATTTTTGTTTGGTTGTTTGTTTTGTTTTTTGAGTAGGAGTCTCATTTTGCCGCCCATGGCTACCACAGTCTCAGCCCACTGGGCTCAGGCGATCATTCCACCTCAGCCCCCCAAGAAGCTGGAACTACAGGCACGCGCCACTACGCCTGGGTAATTTTTTGGTTTATTGTAGAGACGAGGTCTCGCCAAATTGCCCAGGCTGGTCTTGAACCCGCGGGTTCAGGCAGTCCACTCGCCTCCGCCTCCCAAAGTGCTGGGATTACAGGCTGAGCCACCGAGCCCCGCGGTCTACGAGGCTTCTTAGAGGACTCAGAGACCAGGCTTTGATTGCTGAGCACTGGGGCTTCTTCCCTCCGCGCCTGGGCGATGATGGAGCCGTGTTCCATCTAACAATCCCGCGGGCCCTGGGCCGGGGGGACGTGGGCGGAGGCCTGCTCAGGCTCCTGAGACTGACTCCCGCCGCTGCTCACACCCCGCCTCTTGTTTCCTCCCCGAGCCGGGAAGGGAGGCGGCCTGTACCGAGGGCGGGCTTCCCGGGCAGCGCCTCCCCGCTCCCGGTGCCCACTGCCCCGATCCCCCGACGGCTGCTCCGGGCTCCTCGGTTTGCGTCCAACATGGAGCCAGAATGCTAATTCTTAATGAAGTTGAAGTCATCTTGAAAGGACGGAAAAGAGAATTATTAGTGTATCATTTGGGGGAACAGGGAGGATAGGATCTTGGTGGCTTCTTCAGTGGTCTTGCTCCAAGACAAAGATACTTTTACTTTGTTAGTGCAAGACAAAAAGACTCTGGAAATGAAATCGGCCGAGTGCCTACAGAACATACAACTCTGTGCAACTGGGTCCCTTTTACTTTGTGAAAGCTACGACTCTACAGAAAGATTTTGATTTTATGGTTTGTTTTTCATTGCCTTTTATATATCTTTGTATTTGGTAAGGCCCGGGGGTGATACAAGCTATTCTTTCCCAGTTATAAAATACTGTGTTCTGCTAGAATCTGAATTCATTCATTAAGAGACTTGTTTTCGTGTTTATCAACTATTCATTTTCACTGACATTTGTGTATGCTATTTTATAAATAATAAAATTTCAGGCTGGAAATTGAGTCCTTTTTTTCTTTTAAAAAATTACTTCAGTTAGGAAAACAAAACTTCAGTGTTGTGGCTTGGCAAACTTGTTTACTTTATGGAGGAAAGAGTGTTGAACTTTGTATTTTAAAACATGTTTCTCTAAGGTTAAACTTGGTTTTCAAATTTCGTTTTTACTTGTATTTTGCTTTTGGCACAGCCAGATATTAGCTTGTTTTTCATAGCTCCTGGTGTTTTCAGAAAAATCAAAATAAATTTGCTCCCTTGAGGAAAAATAAAATGTGAACCCTGGCTGGGTACAGTGGCTCACACTTGTAATCCCAGCACTCTGGGAGGCTGAGGCAAGAGGAAAGCTTTAGTCCAGGAGTTCAAGATCAGCTTGAGCAACATAGTGACACGTCATCGCTACAAAAAAAAATGTTTTTTAAAGTAGCTGGGTAATGTGGCATGCATTTGTTGTTCCAGCTACTCAGAGGGCTGAGATAGGAGGATTGCCTGAGCCCAACAGGCTGAGGCAGTACTGAGCCATGATTGTGCCACTGCACTCCAGCTTGGGCAACAAACTAAGACTGGACTCAAAAAAAAAAAAAAAAAAAGAGAGAGAGAACAAATAACTAGAAATAACATTCATGGCCAAAGATAGGGGAATGTTAAATACATTAATCCATATATAACATGCAACATGCATAATCTCAAAAAAATTATTCTGAAGAATATTGAATAATCTGAAAAAGTTCTCATAATATAAGAGGGTACCCCTAAAAAGCTGGAATTTTTTTGGGGGGGGCAAGCCTCTGGTAGTACAGGTTTCCCCAATAGGTAAGTTTTCTAGGAACTCACTGATTTTTTGTTTTTTTTGAGTTGGAGTCTCTTTGTTGCACAGGCTGGAGTGCAGTGGCATACTCACGGCCACCACAGTCTCAACCTGCTGGGCTCAGGTGATCCTTCTGCCACAGCCTTCCAAGTAGCTGGAACTACAGATGCACACCACCACACCTGGCTAGGTTTTGTGATTTATTGTAAACACAAGGTCTTGTCATGTTGTCCAGGCTGTTCTTGAATCCCTGGACTCAGACAATCCTCTCGCCTTGGCATCCCAAAGGCAGAGTCACCGTGCCTGGCCGAATTTATTTATTTGAGATTCTTTCAATGCTTTTGCCCATTTCATAATGGATGATTTAGGAGTATACCTGCCCACATTGCACTGAGTTCAGCAGTTTTTGACCAAAAACAACATTACCCTTATGTCCCACCCTTCCTATTCACTCAATCTTGCCCAAAGCAACTTTTTTTTGTTTCCCTGGATGAAAAAACTCCTCAAAGGAAAACATTTTGCTGATATGGAAGAGATGTAACAAAAAATAGCAGAAGCACCAAAAGGCATCAAAATTAACAGTTCGAAAACTGTTTTCAACAGTGGAAAAGGCATCTTGATAGGTATATTGCATCAAATGGAGAGTACATCAAATATTACCAAAGTTTAAACATGTAAGAATAAATACACAATTTTGTACAAATAAGTCCCTGGTTTTTTGGGGTTCCTCCTTGTATAACCTTAAAGAAAAATACAATATTTAAGCCATTATAATAAGGAATTGCTAAAAGTCCTTCCCTTTGGAAAGGGTTTGAGAGGTGAGGAGTAGAGAAAGACTTAAGTTTAATTTTTGTTTTACAATAATCTGAAATATTCTTTTTTTTTTTTTTTATTTTGTGCAGGTGTGATAACAATGGTGATTTCTTTTCAAATTGGAGCCTAGCTATTTTGGGTTCTCAAGATGGTTTATAAATGCTTTGTCATTCTCTTTTGTTGATTCACTTCCTGCTTCTTTGTGCTTCCTTTTCTCAGACTTTTTACTTTGTCGGGCTACATGTTTAAACTTTTGGCAGAATTCAATCAGAATAGTAATCCTGTAAGAGAATCAGCAAATAGGACTTGTAAATGAGATAATTCTATAAAACAAATCAACATGTAACATGTAGGCATCCTACAACAAAGCATGTAACTCCTGCAAGTACCCAACCAATGGGAAACCAGGAGAGGGACTTGTGTTCTAGGGCATAAATATGCTGGCTGTAACTGCCTTGGTGTGCCTGCCCACCAGACACCCCATCTTGCAAGACCATCATTAAAGTCTTGCTTCTGCCGCACTACGTCTCTGTGTCCATCCTTTGATTTGGGACAGGTGAGTTTGTTTCTCTCACAGAGGCTAGTTTATGTTTCAAAATTATATAACTAAAAGAACTCAAATTTGTAAATTCCTATACAAAACCAAAAACATTTATAAAGCTTATATGGTTTTTATTAATACCTAAAGACAATAAAAGAAGTAAATACTCAACCACAGTGGAGAAAAAATAATTCTGTATGTACAGAATAATTCCAATGATGTAAAACATATATACTATATATATTCAAATAGAAAAATCTATGAAGAAATTCTATATTATAAATAGTTGATTTTTCATGGTGATAGAATTAGAGGTAAATTTTCTTCATATTTTTTGTATTTTATTTTTTTTTAATTCTTTTAGAATTTTTTAATTTTAAAGATGTAGGGGATAATCCAAGATTAGGTATACAAATGTTCATCATGCAGGTACCCTTGTCTTTTTGTATTTTCTACCACTGTTTGTAAAAAAAACATGTGTTCTATTATGAGGCAGAAGGTGTTAAAGAATAAAAATTGTGGCCGGGCATAGTGGCTCATGCCTATAATCTCAGCATTCAGGGTGTCTGAGGCAGAAGGACTGCTTGAGCCTGGGAATTCGAAACCAGTCTGAGCAACTTAGCAGAACCTCATCTCTACAAAAAAATCAAAAAATTAGCCAGGTATGGTGGCACACACAGTAGTCCCAGCACTCGGGAGACTGAAGCAGGAGGATTGCTTGAGCCCAAGAGCTTGAGGCTGAGGTGAGCATAATCATGTTGCTGCCCTTCAGCCTGAGCAACAGAGTGAGATCCTGACTTAAATAAATAAATAATTCTAATAATAATAACAAAAATTCTGTTGACTGACTTTTTCTGATAACATAGCCAAGACACCCAGAAAGAACCTGATGCTAGAACTGAGAACATGAAGATGAAGATCAATCTACCCCAGCCTGTCCCAAATACCATCCGTGGATTGTCATCACTCCCATCTTGATTTCACATCTGAGACCATTCTCTAGTTCCAGACTATCCGAAAAGTTTCCCTGGTGCTAAAAGGAACCTCCCCCAAAGCCAAGTGTCACCTCCTAGATGATCAGACAGTTTCCCAGGACAGAATATCTCTCTCACTCACCATTGTTTTGCTTCCTCTCGGCCATCGTCGTCCCAGAACTTATGGTGCTCCCTCAGACTCCTCACCCGAAGCTACCCCAATTGCTAAAGTGTCATCATTAGTACTGTATCTGTCTTTAAGACTTGATAAAGCTGAGCCAGGCACAGTGGTTCACACCTATAATCCCAGCACTTTAGGAGGCAGAGACCAGAGGATTGCTTGAGCCCGGGGGTTCAAGACCAGCCTGGGCAACTTGGAGAGACATCGTCTCTACAATAAATCAAAAAATTATCCAGGTACACACTTGTAGTTCCACCTACTTGAAAGGCTAATGTGGAAGGGTCGCCTGAGCCCAGCAGGTCAAGGCTATGGTGGCCATGAGTGTGTCACTGCACTCCAGCCTGGGTGACAGAGTGACACTCTGACTCCAATAATAATAATATTAATAATAAAGACTTGATAAAGCAAGATGAAGAAGATGCATGGCTCCCCCAGTCCCCCTTCATCTCAGCAAAACAGTACTGTAGGAAAAGCACATTCCTGTTCTTGGTGCCTCTACCAAACCCCTCAACACCCCCAACCATTTCTCTATTTGGTTCTCCTAGGCACCCCATATTGGGTGTAGGCAATATAGCAATAATAGGAAGGCTTAATTAAGGAGCTCAACTCATTGAGACATAAACCAGTTTTTGTTTTAATCAATAGCTTTCCCCCTGCTCCAGATTCCATGCTATTTTTGTTATTCAGAGTTATACTGCAGTCATCTCACTTGGTATTTAAAAGCTAGGTTGCTGATATTAAAAGTTCGGTCTCAAACATTATTCAAAATATGTTTCTGCCAGGTGTGACAACACATGCCTGTAATCCCAACACTTTGGGAGGCCAAGGTAGGAGGATTGCTTGAGCCTAGGAGTTCAAGACCAGCCTAGGCAACATAACAAGACATCGTCTCTACAAAAAATCAAAAAATTAGCCTGGCATGGTGGCATACACCTGTAGTCCCAGCTATTTGGGAGACTGAAGTAAAAAGGATGCCTGAGCCCAAGAGGTGCCACAACTGTGCCTCTGTGCTCCAGCCTGGGTGACAGAGTGAGACCCCCAACTCAAAAAATTAAAAACAAAGCAAAATAAGCTGTGTCTTCCACTTTTAGCACTCACTAACAGTCTGTGACTCTTGGAAGTGAGGTCTAATTTTTATAGACCACCCCCATTTTCTTTTTCGCTTCACATTCTTTCCCTCCCTTTGCTTCTGTGTAGAGACCCAGTAGTTCCCAATCTTTACTGTATATTGGAATTACCCGGAATTTTAAAACTATCAATACCTGGGTCCAACCCCAGAGACTCTGATTGAACTGTCCTGAAGGACGACCTAGACATCAGGATCTTTTAAAGCTCTGGGGTGATTCTAATAGGAAGCCAAGACTGAGAACCCACTGCTGTAGACCTCATAAACACTGTCGAGCAGGGAGCAATGGAGATGCCACCTAAGAGACTGGCTGTTTGTTGACAGAATGGAGGGAACCTAGGCTGATTCCCTCTGGTCATTTCTGAGGTTTCTGGCCCCTGATGGAATGAAGGTGCCATGTGAATATATTGGTTTCTTCAGAGGAGTAAGGAAGGCCATCTGTATCCTTGCCCTGTCCCCAAATGCTGAGCCCTGCCCATGGCAGATGGGCATCCAATTATTTACTTCTGCTCTCACCACCATCCTCTTCCATATGAACCAAACCTTTTTGGCATGCTTTAAGGGCCACAGAGAACTTTAAGCTTGGGGATACCCTCAACTTCTTACCAGACACAATAATAATAAAAATAAATAGTACCATTTATTCAGCAGCTAATCTATACCAAGATTTGCATTGGTTGTTTTATATCAGTTGCTTTCTTATTTAATTATCACAGAAGCCTGCCAGAAGGTATTAAGCCCCATTTGATAACCGAGGAAACAAAGAATCGGAACTACCCAGCATTACATAGTAAGAAAGTAACAGAGACAGGTTGGAAATTGAGAGCTGAATCCAAAGTGATAGCCACTTAGCCATTCTTTTTTTTTTTAATTTCACTTGAAGTCAATTCCATTTATGATATTTAACACATTACCTCTCTTAGATAATGCAGTGGCATTCTACTGAGGAGTTTTAGTGCCACAATCCAAGAGGGGACTAATGAAAGAAATTTCCAGCTGAGACAGACAGGCAGAGGGAGGAAAATTACTTTAACCTTCACCCCAACTCCCACACCAGCATAGGCAGTGTTGTGGCCCAAAACACACTTTGGATCTGCTACCTACTGGAAATATCCAGATCTGTGCAGAGCTCAATGTCGCCCACTCATCAGCAGCATTTCTCAACTTTCTGTCCCCAGGACCCACTAATCATTTACAGCCTATTGATGGTTATTTGAACCAGGGGTCAAGGTGAACACCCCTAGTTACACAACAAATATGTACAAAGGTTTTGTTTAATCAATTGTGTGTGAGAGAGAGCATTTCAGGAAGTCTGTATAAAATTCTCTGCCATAGTTGACCATAGCAAGGGATGGTCTAACAAAATGAAGGTGCTCACTGCAATACTGCTTTTGATCACACTGCAGTCTTCATGTGCTGTGAGTCCCACTGACTGCAATGCTACTGAGCCGGAAGCTGAGAAAGCTCTAGACCAGATCAATAAAAGGCGACGGAATGGTTACCTTTTCCAGTTGCTGCGGGTTGCCGATGCCCACTTGGACAGAGTGGTGAGGAATGGCCAATGGCAGAGCTGAGTTGGGAGATCATGAACCCGGGAGCAAATGTGACTCTACCCCCTAAGTCTACCGCTTTGCACAATGAATGGCTTTAGTCAGGGTTTTCTGTTTAGTTTCTGCGGCTGCTTTAAATGGTTATTTTTTCCACACGACTAATGTTTGTTATTAGTATGTCCTTAATTATTAATCAGTCTATAAGTACTTATAAGCACTTATTTTTTTGTTTTTGCTTTGTTTTTATTTTTTTTAAGAAAGCAGGATTTATTGAAAAAAAGCTTCCACAGTGGGAGGGGACCTGAGGGGGTTACCCACTTATAAGCACTTATACAAAGTACTGTGAAAGAAATTTAGAATAAACTGTGGGCCTTGCCCCCAAGGAAATAATAATCTGCTTACACATACAGGCAAAAGTAAGATAGGATAAAGACAAGACAGGGTAAACTGTAGAGGAGGAAAGGTTTTCTCAACCCTCCAAAAGTTCCTGAGTGAGTCTGAAATAAAACTGGCAAAGATAGATTAACAGGAAAAAACATAAAATATATTTAATCAAAGATTTACCTGGCATGGGAGCTTTCAGAAATGAAGGTCCAAAGATCCAGCAAAAAGTGTCCATTTGTATGCTTACATTCTATGAAGAATGGGCAGCCATGTAGAAATATGATTGAACACAAGGGTATAGACTGAGTGGGGAAACCCAACACAGTATATCTGTTAGAATTCTTCTTGGCCTTTGTGTATGGCATTTCTTCCTCCCAGGTGTGGGGCAGGACCCATCTGGAACACTGATCTTAGGACCCAGAATCCAGCAGAATAGGTCAAAGAATTTCTTTATGGCCAGTTAATACACAGAAAGGCTTAGGGGAAAATGCCATATTTCTAGATTTTAAGGTTGCTAATTTAGGGGAGAGGAATCCTACTTTCTATGACTCGCCTCAAGAAAGAGGAATTCTAGTTTCTATGGCTTCCTTTTGGGGAGAAAGGAGAATAGGAGAGAACAGGGTAGGAGAAGCCAGCTAGATCCTGCTCTGAGGCACTTTGGGTTTCCATCAGTTCAAAAGACTCAGCATGTAATGAAGTATCATGTTCTGAGACCTGACAATATTTAAGTGACCAAGGGAGTGGTAAAGATACTGGAGCAATTTCATGACAAGAGATCTGTTAAGACTGGATGGGAGGCTGGGTGTGGTGGCTCAAGCCTATAATCCCAGCACTTTGGGAGGCCCAGGTAAGACAATTGCCTGAGCCCAGGAGTTTGAGATCAGCCTGGGCAAATTGGTGAGACCTCGTCTCTACAATATACCAAAAAATTAGCCAGGCATGGTAGCATCCATCTGTTGTTCCAGCTACTTGGAAGACTAAGGTGGAAGGATCACCTGAGTCCAGCAGGTTGATGCTGGGATGGCCAGGAGCATGCCACCAAACTCCAGCCTGGGCGACAGAGTGAGAATGACTAAAAAAAAAAAAAAAAAAAAAAAAAAAAAGATTGGATGGGAGAAGGCTTCATTCCATTTGGTCCTGAAGGATAGGTAGAATTTGAATAGGAAAGTCCCTGGGTAAAGGTATTCTGGGTGAAGTCCAGGTTTGTCACGTCTAAGTGGGTAGAGAACCAGGAAGAAGGGTCTTAAGGAGTAACTGCCCATAAACAGGGGCTAGGGGGTTCTAGAAGTTATCTATGGGCTCTGAAGCTGCCATCAGGTTGGAAGAGAGACTATGGGTTTATCCTGAGGCCAAGCAAGCCTATAGTCTTCATTTAGATTATGTGCTTTACCGGAGTGGATTTGAGGGACTGATAGAGATTATGGAGGGAGGTGAACCCTCCCTACCCTCCTTCAAATAACCTACACTTCCTTTGGCAGAACAATTGAAATCAGAGAGACCAGACCCTGGAGTACTATGGAGGACAAGGAGAGCAATTTATCTGTTAATGTATCAGAGAGGGAGGCACTGCAGTTTGCAGAGAACAGCACTGCAGGAATTTAGGTCTCAACCAGTAATTCAGAGACCAATAATCTCATTCCAGGGTCTCTATCACATGTGTATGACACGGGATGAATCGGGACAGAGCTACCTCTGAGTAGTAGCATAGGCAGTGGGTGGGTGCAAGTGGGAACAGTATTCCAGGGAAAGGTGAGACAGGAGACAGGAGCATGAACTAGGAAGCCACTTACATACTGAGGAACGAGGAAATGAGGATCAGACCCAGCAGCAAGAATTAGGGCAATGAGAACGAAGAATAGACATGAGAGACATTCCAAAGAAAGACCATTCAGGGCCTAGTGACTGGACAGCAACAGCAAGGAAAAGGAAGACATCAAAGCTGATTTACATTTTTCAAGTCAGAGTCTATAACCATAAACAATTAATGGTGCTGATGACAGAGACAAGGGAGGTTGAGAGAGGCAGCTGGTGTGTAAGGAAGAGAGTGAATTTAGCTTTGGGCAAATTGACATGCAGAAAATCCAAGTGCGGACATAGAGGTGGGTCAGAAGACCCAACTGCAAATACAGATTGGAAGCCGTGATATGACCATTGCCACATACCTAAACACATACCTTCGCCACCTCCTCCCAGACCACCACTGCCATTTACTGATAACTTTTAAACCTCATGGGCAGAAAAAACACTGTGACCACTTAAAAATACTATTTGGCTAAAACTCTTTGAGGATTGCTGAGGCTAGGAGTTCAAGAGCAACTTAATCAACACAGAGAGATCTTGTCCCTACAAGTAGTTAAAAAAAATTTTTTTAAAGCTATTTATTCGCTAAACAGATCAAATGACACAAAGTAGCACATCTGCATAAATGCGGAGAGGAAGAGAAATTCTGTTTAAGAAATAAATACACTGCTTTTATTAAAACAATCAACAAAAAAACCCTCTGAGCTCCCACATGCTACTCACCTGTTGCTTTCTTGACATTCCTCAGGAATCTGCAACTGTCTATTATTTAGCCTTAGATGTGCAAGAATCTGACTGCTCAGTCCTATCCAGGAAACACTGGAAGGACTGTGAACTGGCTGTTTCTAGACGTCCACCTAATATAGTAAGTTCTCCTCCTTTGATCATTCTTCCTTTCCATCCACTCTGCTTACTGGGAGGGAGCCACATGCCTGGGCTAACACAGCAGAAGAGGAAGAGCAGCTTTGGCCTTGAAACTCATGAAGATGATGTAGAACTTGAATAGTATTCTTGAGCGCCATTTCTGGGAACCCAGGTCTAGATACCTCAGCGAGGCTTGTGGTCCCATGGGATAGCATGACCAGCTGTCAGGAAAATACAGGCTATGAGACAGGGGTTGATGAAGGAAACCCCAAATACACTTTAAATGGGTAGTAGGAGTGTGTTGCACCCCATTTTGCTCTGTCGTATCAACCCTGAGAAAGATAGTATACAATGACTCAGCTAGGACTCAAAACCCTCTTTCTTCCAGGTGATCGGGCAATGTAAGGTAATAGCTACAAGACATTCAAATGGATTTTGGGATCTTAGAGTGAATGCCTTTAACTGCACCACAAGTTCTGGTATGGTAATCTTTTAAACTGCTAATTAATTCTAGATTAATATAGAATGCAATCATATAGAGTTGTTCATCACCTAATACTATGATGTACAAGAGAGAAAGAATCCCTGCCCTCATGAACTCCTTTATTACTTGAGCTCCTGAGAAGAGAAGGGAGAGATTTTTTCCCCCTGTTTCTGGTACACCTCCCTTAAAGAAATTCAACACATAAAAATTGAGATCTATGAAAAGTAAGATATCATCTCTGTAGCGATATCGGCTCTGGGGTCAAACTTGCTTAAATTTGAATCCCAATCTCATGATTTCCTAGTTGTGTAACCTTGGGAGCAAGTTACTTAACCACCTTAAGCTTTTCTCGTTTGTAAAATGAGGATAATAATAGCATTAGCTTTTAAGGTTCTCATTAGAATTACATCTATGTAGTACACTTTGAAGAGTATGTCTAGCACTTGATAAGTATCGACTTCAACATTTAAAAGTGATGTATTATTCACAGTTGACAAAGCAGTTGTACATATGATCTTATCTAATCTCACAAGGCTATAAAGTATAGATTATGATACTTTCTACTTGAAAGATAAATTGATTGAGGCTTGAAGTTGACTTGCCCTTGGGAGCATAGCCAAGATGTGATGAAGATATAACTCCTGTCCCAGCATGGTAGACTCTAAATCCCATGCCCTTTTAATCTACTTTATTAGGAAGAATGATCACAGAATTCCTTTTTTAAAAAAAGCAATTCTCAACATGATTCAATAAACAAAAATTTGGCTGGGGACAGTAGCTCATGACTGTAATTCCAGCACTTTGGGAGACCGAGGTAAGAGAATTGCTTGAACCCAGTAATTTGAGACCAGCTTGGGCAACATAGTGAGACCGTGTCTTTATTTTTAAAAGAAAATATTTTTTTAAATACAAAAATTAAATCACCAAGCTATTTCCTTGAGAGTTTGCCTTAAGGAAACTTTGAGCTGTGTCTTCTCCTCTCCCCAGCAAAATTTTATTTTAATAATGCCTCTTCCACATTAGCAAGCACAGGAAGAGTTTGTTAAAAAATATTATCACTTTATCAGTGGTATTTGTGGGGGCATCATGAATAGGGGTCATAACAGACTTGGACATTAGAAGGATCAGAAGAAAGGATCAACAGTTAACTTTGTTGCTGATTGATCTTGAACAGTTTACTTGCGTGTCCAACCTTCAATTTGCCCATCTGAAAAATGGAAGTTTTTGTTATTCTTACCATCAAGATACTATTGCCAACTTCGACCCGGTAACCACACACTGGCGTCTCTTTTCTCTAGTCTCTTCAGCACTGGCCAATACCAAGGACAGCCCTGTACTCTTCGATTTCTTGGAGGATCAAGAGCTCTACAGGAAACAAGCCGACAAAGCCCTTGAAAAGTACAAAGGGGAGAATGATGACTTTGCCTCTTTCAAAGTGGACCAAGTGGAGAGAGTTGTCAGAGTGGTGAGTCTACAGCAATATCTGCAGCAGCATGAGTCCAACCTGATGGGCACAAACTAAATGGCACACCCTCCCCCACCTCACTTACCCAGTTGCCTTTTAAATTGAGGCCCCTGTTGCACTCTTTGGGGCTATGATAGACAGGCAACAGCTACCAAAGAACTGCTCTCCTGCACGTTTTCTCTTTTGGAGGGTGTGTTTGAAGGGAAGGGTTGAGGGGAGTGGATACCTAACAGAGAGGAGGGAAAGACAAGAACATACGAGGGTGTGTGAGTCATTAAAAATCATCCAATAGTGACCTCCTTATATTATGAGGGAAGACTGAGGGTCAGGGAAACTACCTCAGCACACTCAGTAGTATGGCTGCATCTAGACAGATAGTTCCCTGCTCACTGTGGAAGGGCTCAAGCACCTTCCACCCAGAGCTGTACTGTAGAGCAGCTGGTTGATATTTGTCGTGCATTCAGAAAATGCAAACTTAACCGGCAAGGTGGCTTATGCCTGTACTTTGGGAGGGAGAAACAAGAGAACTGCCTGAGCCCAGGAGTTCAAGACCAAACTGGGCAACGTGGTGAAAACTCATCTCTACAATCAATCAAAAAATTAGCCAGGCATGGTGGCTCATGCCCGTGTCCCATCTACTTGGAGGGCTGAGGCAGAAAGATTGCCTGAGCCCAGAAGGTCAAGGCTGCAGTGGCTGTGATGGTGCTACTGCACTCCAGCCTGGACAACAGATTGAGACTCCAACTCTAAAATAAGTAAGTAACTAAGTAAGTAGATAGATAGGTAGATAGGTAGGTAGGTAGGTAGATAGATAGATAGATAGATAGATAGATAGATAGATAGATAGATAGGTAGATATAGATAGATAGATAGATAGATAGATAGATAGATAGATAGATAGATAGATAGATAATGTGAACTTAAATAGATTGTGCTGCAAACCAACAATGAAATGAACACAATGCACTCAAAAAACTAATTGGACCCATGTGCACTGAAAGAGTTTCAAGGCGTCTTGCTAAGGGAAATAAGGTTGAGGTTACAGAACCATACTTGGAACATGAGCCCATTTACATGACAGACTTAGATCTTCAGGTATATGTCAACCGATCTAGGAAAAGGTGAGAAGGAGAAACACATGTCATGAATGAGAGTGGTCCTTCTGGGAAGGACAAATTGGGTTGCAGGAAGGGAGATTTTTCACACTGTGCTTCATTATGCCTGTATTATTTGAACCTTGTCAATTAAATGATAGTAACTTTCTTACTTAAGTGATACATTTTTAAAAAGCAGTAATCATGAGAAAAATAGCACATATTTGTGATTTTTGAATCCTCATAGTAATTTACAATGTTTTGGCTGGTAGGTATCCACTGTTTTTTCTTTTACTTTTTTTATTCCTGAAGCTGTTTTGGTCCCATCTATTCTAGAGAGGAGGGGAAAGAACCGGTTACTATGTGGACTTCTCCGTGAGGAACTGCTCTGGGCACCATCTCTCCAGACACCATAATGTGAGTATGAGAAATGTATAATACTAAGTATCAATTTAAAGAGTGCTTACTACCTGCTAGGCACTCTTCTAAGTGTTGTATGTGTCCTTTAACTTTTTTTTTTTTAGTTGGAGTCTCACTCTGTCACCCAAGCTGGAGTGCAGTGGCAGGATCATAGCTCACTGCAGCCTTGATCTTCTGGACTCAGGAAATCCTTCTGCCTCAACCTCCCAAATAGCTGAGACTACAGGCACCTGCCACCAAACCAAGCTAAATTTTTGGCTTTTTGTAGAGATGGCGTCTCACTTTGTTACGTCTTGAACTCCCGGGCTCAAGTGATTCTCTTGTCTCGGCCTCCCATGAGCTGGGATTACAATCATGAGCTACCACACCTGGTCTTGTACTTTAACTTACTAACTTGCACAACCCTATGAGATAGATACTATTTTTATCCCTAATTTGAAGATGGAAAAACTGAGGCACAGAGAAGTTAAGTGAATCATTAGCATATGCTTTTATAATACATATGCTATATGCCTAGACTTAAAACTGAGTTCTTGGCTAGGCATGGTGTCTCAGTCTGTAATCCCAGCACTTTGGAAGCCTAAGGCGAGAGGATTGCCTGAGCCCAGGTGTTCGAGACCGGTCTGGGCTATTTGGTGAAACCTTGTCTCTACAATAAATCACAAAAAAAACTAGCCATGCATGGTGGCATGTATCTGTAGTTCCAGCTACTTGGAAGGCTGAGGCAGAAGGATCGCCTAAGCCCAGCAGGTCAAAGCTGTGGTGGCCGTGAGCATGCCACTGCACTCCAGCCTGGCGACAAGAGTGAGACTCCAACTCAAAAACAAAACAACAACAACAACAACAACAACAAAAACTGAGTTCTTTAAACAATTAGGATTTAAGGTTTAGCTAAAACTAATAACCAGTTTGTTTTAAGACCCTACCCACCAAATAAATGGTCTTGTTCATTCCATCTCGTTGACACCACAGGGGTCCCATTTGACACATAAGAAGATAACTGAAGCTGAGGAAGGGTCCTATCAATGTTCACAATGAAACTGAAATTGAAATCTTGCAGGGTGCAGGGACTCATGCTTACAATCCCAGCACTTTGGGAGGCAAGAGGATCATTCGCGACCAGGAGTTGGAGACCAGCCTAGGCAACATAGAAAGACTCATCTTGACAAATAAAAAATATATAACTAAGCTGGGTATGGTGGCATGTGTGTAGTCCCAGCCACTCAGGAGGCTGAGGCAAAAGGATCACCTGAGCCCAGGCTGTCAAGGGTGCAGTGAGCAGTGGCCATGCCACTGCAATCAGGCTACTGCACTCCTCCAGCCTGGGTAACAGAGTATGACTCTGACTTTAAAAAAATCCAGTTCTCCTTATGCACAGTTCAGGGGGGTTTTCCCACTAGTCATTTACAAATTGATACCATGTACCTGCAGAAACATTTTATTAATAACACCTGGCATTTGAATGGTAATGTACACTTTACATGATGCCTCCATGTATATTTCTGCCTCATCGTAGCCTCATGATGACCCCACTGAGAAGGAAAGGCAAATGTCTGCTTCCATTTCCCTGTAAATAGGGGGCCTAGAATTTCCATCCCTTACCTAAGGACACTTGGCTAGAAACACAGAATTTTAATTCTGATTCAAGTACAGGACTTTTCTGAGACTTATCAACACATTCTCGCTGGCTGGAAGGGAGGGAGCATTCATTATTTCCTTTTCTGACTGTTCAAATTTTCAACCTGAACTAGTTCTAGAGTCCTGCATAGTAGCCACTGGGAAAGAAACATTTCTTCCCTACCACCATCCCAAAGAAACCCTTAACTATCTTTGAGTGTGCAATGTAACCATATGCAGAACAATCAGAGTTGAATAAAAGGAGACTCTGGGCTAAGGTTTTACAGCATCATCTCCTTTAAGTAAGCCCTCCCACAATCTGTGGGTACATAGTATTATTCCCAATTTACCAAGACTAATTTCAGAAATGTTGTGTAACTTGGCTAAATTCATACAACTAGTGAATGTTGAAGCCAGGTTTATCATAGGTCTGTCTGATTCCCAAACTGTACTCTGGACCTTAATGCTTAACAATTTTTTTCTAGAAAAGAATCATCCTTCTATACTACTCTAACTTTAATAGCTGGATTTAGGATCCTCTCAAGCATAAGCATGCCAGCCAGTTGTAGCCCTTGTACCCAGCAGACTCTTACCTTGACATGCAACACATCTTTATACTAAATAGGCTCCCTCTTTTCCAACACCTTCCTCCAAGGTACCAGTCAAAGGTGTAAAAATCTCTCTTCTACACCATTTCTCATTCTCTCCAGATTCAGGCAACTCCGGCTGTCATTGCAGAAGGGTTGGCTAATGGCAAGCCAGCAATGATACGGTATTCCTCACCACCATCTATGGGGAAGCCCCGTGCTGATGCCTGCTTATAGGACAGAGCCACTGCCTTGAAAGAAAACTCTGCAACCTGCACTTTCCCCAAAGTATAGACTAGAAAAGGTTGCTGAATAACTGGTGGAGATATCTGGTAATATTACTCTGATTCTTCTACAGCTCTTCTTCCTTTCCTGAAGGTCTGGAATTTCACAACTCTGGCTGGGCATTTTCACACTACCTGAACATGCGTGCGTGCGAACACACACACACACACACACACACACACACACACACACACACACACACACACACACACACACACTTACAGGCTTCTCTTTCTCTTGTAGGTCTTTGGATTCTGCAGAGCAGATTTGTCCTATGATGTAGGAGCCTCTGACTTGGAAACCCCCGAAGACCTAGTCGTAAACTGTGAAGTATTCAACCCTGAGGTGACTTTTCCAGAGCAGAGCCAGACTAAGTGACATTTTTACACACATACTGCATTTGGTTCTTATGGCTCTGTGTGTGTGTGTGTGCGCGTGTGTGTGTGTGTGTGTGAGAGAGAGAGAGAGAGAGAGAGAGAGAGAGAGAGAGAGAGAGAGAGAGAGAGATACTGAGAGAACTGACCTTTAAGGAAAAAAATGCATTTGCTGGATTACATAAAAAGTGTAAAAAATGTTTCCAAGAAGTGAAAAAGGGTAAGATTTGGCAGAAAAGTAAAATCATGACCAATTAAATAAACTTTGAATGAACTGAAAAATGATCCTTATAGTAAGGACTCCAGTACAGGGTTAGTAATTCTGAGTTTTTATTGTTAGGTATAGAGTATAGGGGAATGAATTAGACTCAAATTTATTATATAAACATATATAAAATAAGATGCAAAATCATATTTTACATCTCTCTCAGAAATCTTTGCTTTGTTTTATGAGTGAACTCAAAAGATTGTCTTCATACGATTTTTTAAAATATCTGAAACAAGCAAAAATATCCTAGTTATCCATGTTCCAAGTTAAAGAAAGAAAAAGAAAGGTCACATTTGTACCATGAACAAGGTTCCACTGATTTTTTTAAAATTAAAGCCTGAACAAGGAGTGTCATGGGTAGTGACTAGTTGGCTGGAGTCCCAGGCCATGAAAGAATTAATCCAAGTCAGATCAAAGTAGAGAGGGACAGGTTTATTGAGTACACTGTAAGGGAGATAATAGACAGGACAGTAATAAAAGAACTATCTGTGCTTTGCCAGTGGTTTAAGGTTGTTTTGTTGGGAGCTGGCCTCTTTTCAGTTAGGGTTAGGTTTCCTGTCACGCATTAAGGTGCTCGTCATTGAAACAAGAGATTCAAACATGGCAGTTCTGATGGCTAATGTTTGACTTTGACTGTAGCCCACTCATTGATCAGTTGGAGGTTAACACAAGGTGGCTCTTGTCATATACAATGGCTTCCATAAGGAGGGGAATGAAGAATCCAAATATTCATTCTTTAGGAGTAAGAGCTGTTGATATCATCAAGCCTCAAAACTCCGTTGAGAATGTCAATTATAAGGAACTAGTTTTCCATTTCCCAAATGTTGATCTATAGATGGGTGTCATTCCATAATATAATTTTACCACTTGTTATTCAAATGAGAAAAACAAGGATAGTAAAGTTTGTCTTATGTAGCATTTATTTAATCTAAAGGACTATCCTTTACTCTGAAATTATCTTTCTGCCTCTTTTGTTATCAAATATTATTCCTTGTGAAGCATTAATGGTGGCAGATGATAAGTTGTTTCTATTTTAAATGTCAACTTGGCTATATAACAACTTGAGAACTCTTCTTTGTATCCTACTTTTTACATTGATGTATACAATCCCAAATCTGAGAGCCATTGGTCTAAATCAAGTTAAACATCTAGCTTCTCCTTTTGTGTTTCATGATAATATTCACTTTTCTGTGTCCTCTAGCAGGAACGCAGAAACATCGGTGGTGTACAACCCCATTTCAGCCATCCCTTCCACTCGGGTAGACATGAGCATTCTCCTGCTGGCAAGCCTCTATTTAAGCCCCATGGATTCAGAGAGCATCATCGTCCCCACAAGCCACATGAACTTGGATATCCACCTCCTCCAGAACAGAAAAGTCACTCAGACAGACCACCATTTCAAGGAGGAGCTCCTCCACCATTGCCCTCTCCAGGGTCAAGATGTCATCATCCCTTCTTTGGCAATAATGGAACCCAAAGAGACCCTCGTACTCATAATTCCGGTGAGCTCCATCCCTATGAGCATCACCCCCATGGACACCATCCCCATGGACACCACCCCCATGGACGCCACTCCCATGAACACCATCCCCATGGACACCACCCTCATGGGCACCACCCCCATGGACGCCACTCCCATGAACACCATCCCCATGGACACCACCCTCATGGGCACCACCCCCATGGGCACTGCCCCCATGGCCATGATTTCCATGACTATGGACCCTGTGACACACCACCTTATGCCCACATTACCCAAGGTTCCCATCGCCATGGCCATGGCCCACGACCTAAACACTCAGAAGAACGAGATCGAGGTAAAGGACACTTTTCTTTCCATTGCAGACAACTTGGATCTGTTTATCAACTCCCCCCACTAAAGAAAGGTGAAGTTCTTCCTCTACCAGAAACCAATTTTCCAAGCTTCCCATTGCCAAACCACAAAAACTCTCTAAAGCCAGAGATTCAGCCCTTCCCTCAATCTGCCTCTGAATCATGTCCAGGGATGTTCAAGAGTGAGTTTCCAGAAGTTGCCAAGTTTCTTGCATATACACTTCCAAAATAAAATCTGATTCCCTTGATAGGGAAAATAATAATAGTTTGAATTAGAACCATAAATAAACAAAAATAAAATTCTACTGGTAATAAATTAGAATTATAGTTCTGTTAATCTTATACTCAGGGTAGGACAAAATGTGAATGGGGGAGGAGATGGCACAGGAAAAGACAGACAAACGGAAAGGAGAGGAAAGATCTCAGTGCTATAAATTAGTAATTAATTCTATTACTGGCCACTACATCACTTGAGGCAAATCTATGACCCTCAGATAGATTTGCCTCAAGATTTCTCTCTTGGACTTAACTCCTCTAATTCTTTTTTTTTTTTTTTTTTTTGAGTTGGAATCTCACTCTGTCGCGCAGACTGGAGTGCAGTGGCCGCTCCCGGCCACCACAGCCTCGACCTGCTGGGCTCCAGCAATCCTTCCACCTCAGCCTTCCAAGTAGCCAGAATTACAGGCATGCGCTACCACGCCCGGCTGATTTTTTTGATTTATTGTAGAGATGAGGTCTTGCTGCCCAGGCAGGTCTCGGACCTGCGGGCTCAGGCTAACCCACTCACCTCAGCCTCCCAAAGGCGCGGGATTACAGGTTGAGCCACCGAGCCCGGCTCCTCCAATTCTTAAATCGCTATGGCTGTTTATGCTACAGCTGGGCATACCAACAAGGTATGTATTATTACTTAAGGGAGTATTACTATTATATAAGTGACTTACATTATCTCCTAGTGATATTGTTAGTCATCTAAATTTCCTTTTGGAATAATAAGTTCAATGATGAAGCAAACAAAGCTCTGGCTATAAATTGTAAAGAACGTTACAGGCATGAATCATGACCACAAATTCAGGCGCACAAAAAGTATCACTATATTTTCAGAACAAATTAGTTTCTATTTCAGGTTGCAATCCTGCAGGGTCAATAGGATACTTAACTCCAGCCCTTCTGGGAATACTCCCACTTCCCTGCTACTTCCTCCACAAAGATGGGTCACAGTCCTAGAATCTCACGTAATGCCAAGCTGTACGGTAGTGGGACAAGAAGGAGGTCTGATTCTTAATTGTTAGTGCACCAGTGCCCCTGCTGACGGATACCACTACCTTCTTCACATAACTCTTTGAGTCTAGTTTGTCTGCTACTTCTGTATGAAACCGAGGATGTAAAAGTTGCTGTAAGACCACCAACGGACATGACTGGCATGATCTACCATACAGCTGTTATCTCTTCTGGCTGCATGCCCAGAAAGCAGGGCAAAAGTCTCCTCTGCTTCAGAAACTTCAAACTTCGCTGTTTTTCTCACCTCTTCTTCCTAGGCTATGGACTCTCTTTCTAGTCTCAGATAATTTCACGTTATTTTCAGTGCCAGAAGACTCTTATTTCTACACTGCAATCCTCTTTCTTTTCCCTCCTCCTCACATCAGGGTTCAAGCATTTAGAATCAGGCTAATAAGATCAAATTATCTTTATCTTCCAACTACAATGATGATACTCAAGTATTTAATAACCAATACGATGTAAGTACTAATCAGTCAGACCAGATACAACAACCAATCAGAACAGTCATCATCCATAAACAACTAGTGTGGTCACATGGGTGGGCACCAGCTGAATGTGGCCCTGCAGAATCATGTTCCTTCACGGAGGCATGAACCCCAGGCCAGCCACTTGAATGGGGAGTAGAGAAAGGTGAAAGAAACTCAGGGAGGGAAAAAAGATACACAGGTTCATAATTCAAAATGAGGACGGGTTCAGTGGCTCAGCCTGTAATCCCAGCACTTTGGGAGGCTGAGGCAAGTGGATTGCCTGAGTCTGCGGATTCGAGACCAGCCTGGGCAACTTGGTGAGACCTTGTCTCTACAATAGATAAAATATTAGCCGGGTGTGATAGCACACACCTGTAATGTCGGCCACTTGGAAGGCTGAGGCAGAAGGATTGCCGGAGTCCAGCAGGTTGATGCTGTGAAGGTGCCACTGCACTCCAGCCTGGGCGATGGAGTGAGACCCCAACTCAAAAAAACCAAAAACTCAAAATGTTATCCTTCTACAGAGGCAGTGGAGCAATGTTTTATAATTTATAAAGTATGTTAATAAACAGTGTTTGAATTATGAAAACATTACCTGAAAAGCATAGGAGTTGGGAGATCTTAATTAATTTCAATTACGTGCATTGAGCATATGCAAGCCCAGTTGATAATGGGTAAGAAATTACCCCAGGGAGCTTACATTTCATTAGAGATTTTAGGCAATATACCATTGATCTTGGCTTTTCTGGTTTTTTCAGTGTCCTGGTGGCTAAAAATCTGCATTTATTTTCAAATACTCCATATCCTTTCAAAGGTGATGTTAACAGATGGAATATAATAGGTAGACATACCAACAAAGCATACATTATTACTTAAGGGAGAATTACTATTATATAAGTGACTTGCATTATCTCCTAGTAAGATTGCTAGTCATCTAAATTTCCTTTTGGAAAAATAAGTTCAATGACATACACCCCTCACATGTCTAAATCTCAAACTCCTCAGTGGCACTACCATTCTTTAAGGGCTACAGGCTATCATATCTATGCGGGTTATAGAAAAAAAAATGTTCTATAGGCTAGGAATATTTATTGATTCTTTTTTGTTCTTCATCCCCAATAAACTCTATGACAGCACAGACTTTGTCTGAATTGTTCATTAAAGTGCCTCACACATACTAGGTATTCAAGAAATGTTTGTTTAATGAGTTTACATATTAAGCTTTTATAAGAGTTTAAAGAATTTAAAAGGTTTGTAACTTAATAGTTACCAACAACTCTCTTATACTGGTAATATCAATATATTAGAATAGGCCAGCTGCTATAACAAATTCAGTTGCTTAATGATAGTGGATTTTATTTCTCTCTCATGTTACTGTTCCATATAGGTTATCAGCACGTGGCCATTTACATGGTGTTTCAGGGTCTCAGGCTCCTTCTATTTGTGGCTCCACCCAACCTTCCTGCCTCAGTATTTTCTTCTGGATCTTCTGCATGCAACCCACAAGGGGAGAGAGTGGAGGATCATAAAGGTGGCTTTGATGGGCCAGGGCTAATAATGGCAGGCATAACTTATACACACATTTCATTGGCCAGAACTCAAGTCATGTGACCACACCAAAGCAAGGGAGATGGAGAAAAGAAGGCTAGCTGTGCTCCAAGGAGGAAAGGGAAATAGGTTTAGTGAAAAATGGGCTGTACCATCACCATTTTTTAGAGACAGATGATGAGGCCAAAAGTGATTTAATTACTTCCTTAGGATCTTACAGTCAGTAAATTGTGGAACCAGGATTAGAACCCTGATTGGCCTCTTCCAAAGGCACATTCTTTCCTCTTTATTACACTGCCTATATACACTGCCAAGGCCTGTTTCTGAGTCTTCACTGGGAACGTCCATGAGGATCAGCCTTGACTATTCCTTGCCACCTCTTCTGGACAGTGCACCCTCACGCATTCTCATTTCCTCACCCTTCCGCCTTCAGCTCCTCTACCTCTGCTCCTCATCCTTCCTCTCCACAACTTACCCAAGTTTCTTTCACCCTTCCTGTTTCTCTTACATTCTCCCATCACAGTTTATCTTCTGCCCTCACCATGCACCTGAAACTACTTCAGTTAGGCAGGAATCCTAAACCATCTTTCTTAGTATTAGATATAATTTAAAAGGACTAATTATCAGGCCCTGTACATATTTAACTTCATGACTCAAAAAAAGGCACATTAAAATATGATTTTCAACCAGGCTCAGTGGCTCACACCTGTAACCCCAGCACTTTGGGAAGCAGAGGCGAGAGGATTGCCTGAGCCCAAAGGTTTGAGATCAGCCTGGGAAGCTTGGTGAGACCTCATCGCTACAATAAATAAACAAATAAATAAAAAATTAGCCAAGTGTGATGGCGCACGCCTGCAGTTCCAGCTACTTGGAAGGCTGAAGTGGAAGGATTGCCTGAGCCAGCAGGTTGAGGCTGTGGTGGCCATGAGTGTGCCACTGCACTCCAGCCTGGGCAATAGAGTAAGACTCCAACTCAAAAAAAGAAAAAATAGATAAAAATTATGATTTTTCTGTCTGTTACAGGTAAGAAAACTGGGACTCAGAAAGGTAATGTAACCCTGACTTCCTTGGGGATCGCATAGCAGTTAAGTTGCAGAGCTAGACAGGAGTTGAGGTTGTACTTCACTGCCAAGCTCATGATCCTGCCACACCTCTAAAAGGTGACCATTCAGTCCCTGCTGAGTTCTCTTTTCCAGGGGCGCTAGTGAAACTCAAATATCAAGTTGGAGATCTTACCAACAATAAAATGTTCAGCTTTTTTTCTGGTAAAACTTGAAAACACATCTACTAAGTGCTAACCTATGCCTTTAACCTACCCTTAGACCTCTTCTTTCTGAAGAGTCTAACTTTATAAAAAAGTCTGTTTAACTTTGATACATGAAAGACACCCATATCTACTATAGGAGCAAAAAGGTGTGATGACATTCCTCACCCATCATAGGGGTCACAACAGACAGGCCTATAACAAAAGACAGGTTAACAAGAGAAGGCCTTAACATATTTATTTAATCAAAGCTTTCATGACACAGAACCCTTCAGAATATAGGCCCAAAGATGCAAGAAACAACTGTTCACTGTTAGGCTTAGATTCAATACTATACGGCAGAATGGAAATTTGATTGTACAAAAAGGGAAAGACATTAAAGTAATAGACTGAGTGGGGAAATTCAACAACATATCTGCTCAAATTCTTCTTGGCCTTCATGTATAGCATTTCTTCCTTCCAGGTATGGGTCAGGATCCCTCTGGAATGTGGATTTAGGACCTATTATCAGACAGAGTAGGTAAAATAATTTCTTCTTGGCCCACTCCTACAGAGAAAGGTTTGGAGGAAGATTAGTCATATTTCTAGATTTTATGCCTACATGAGGGGGGAGGAATTCTACATTCTAAGACCTGGCTCAAGGAAGAAGAATTCTAGTCTCTAGCTTGCCTTGAAAAAGGAAGTAGAGTAGGGCAGGAGAAGGCTAGGTAGATCTTGCTTCTGAGACACTTTCAGTTTCCATCAGTTCAAAGGACTCAGCATGCCAAGATACCATGTTTTGGGGTATCATGTAACGTGCTCCAATATATTCAAATAACCAAGGGAGTGATGAAGATACTGGAACAATTTAATGACAGGAGAGTTATTAAGACGGTATAGGTGAAGACTTCAGGTGCGTCCTGCGGAATGGGCAGGATATGAATAGGAAGGCATTCCAAGTGAAGTCCAAGCACACCATGTCTAGGGAATCACCAAAAGGATGTTAGGGAGCAACTGAACATAAGCAGGAGGTGGGAAGGGGGATACCAGAAGTTCTCTGTGGGCTCTGGAACCGAAAAGAGAGACTGTAGGCTTATCCTGAGGTCAACCAAACCAACAGTCTTCTCTCAGATTATGTGCTTCTCTGGAGTGCATTTGAGATGCTGATAGAGATTATGGAGGGAGGTGAAGCCTCCCTAACCTCTCTCAAATAACCTTCCCTACCATTGGCAGAACAATTGAAATAAGAAAGTTCAGACCCTAGAGTACTATGGAGGACAAGCAGAGCAATTTATCTGTTAAAGTGTCAGAGAGGGAAACACTGCAGTTTGCAGAGAACAGGCCTACAGGAATTCTGGGCTCAACCTAAAGTCATTCAGAGACCATTAGTCCAGTACCAGGCTCTTGATCACATGTGTATGACAAAGGGTGAATCTGCACAGAGCTATCCCTTAATGGTAGTATAAAGAGTGGTGGGTGTGAATGGGAAAGGTGTGCCTGGTGAAGTGAGACAGGAGACAGGAACACGGACTAGGAAGCCACTTTATGTATTTGGGAATGAGAAAATGGGGATGAGATCCAGGCAGTGGGAATTAGGGCAATGACACGAGAAACGTTCCAAAGAAAGACCATTCAGGGCCTAGTGACTAGACAGCAACAACAAGGAAAAGGAAGGCATCAAAGATAGTTCCATTTGTGAAGCCAGAGTCTATACAATAAATATTTAATGGTGCCACTGACAGAGACTAGGGAGGTTGAGAGAGGCATCTGTTTTGTAAGGAAGAGAGTGAATTTAGCTTTGGGCAAATTGACATCAAAGCAGAAAATCCAAGAGCAGGAATAGAACTGTGTAAATACAGATTGGAGGCCATGATGTGACCATTGTCACATAATTCTAGGCATGTACCTTCTCCACCTCCACCCAGACCACCACTGCCATTTAGTGGTAGATTTTAAAGCTCGTGGGGCCAAGCATGGTGGTTCAAGCCTGTAATCCTAGCACTTTGGGAGGCCAAGGCAAGAGGATTGCCTGAGCCCAGGAGTCTGAGACCAGCCTGGGCAACTTGGTGAGACCTTGTCTCTACAATACATCAAAAAATTAGCCAGTTGCAGTAGCGCGCATGTATATTTCTGTCTACTCAGAAGGCTGAGGCAGAAGGATTGCCTGAGCCCAGCAAGTTTCCACTGGGGTGGCCGTGAGTGAGCCATTGTACTCCAGCCTGGGCAATGGAGTGAGATTCTGACTCAAAAAAAAAAAAAAAAAAAAATCCTGATGAGCAGAAGAGCAGAAGAAATATCATGACCACACAAAAAGAAGATGTGGGAATAACTCTGATACTATTTATACAAATAAATAGATCAAATGATACAAAGTAGAACATCTGCAGAAGTGCGGAGAGGAACAGGAATTCTGTTTAATATACTGCTTTTATTAAAACAAACAAACAACAAAAAACCTCTGGGTTACCACATGCTGCTTACCTGTTGCTTTCTCGACATTCCTCAGGAATCTGCAACTATCTATTATTTAGCCTTAGATGTGCAAGAATCTGACTGCTCAGTCCTATCCAGGAAACACTGGAAGGACTGTGAACTGGCAGTTTCTAGACGTCCATCTGATACAGTAAGTAAACCAGGTGCCATTCCCCACCTTTGATCCTTCTTCCTTTCCATCCATTCTGCTTACCTGGGGGAGCCGTAAGCCTGGGCTAACACAGCAGAAGAGGAAGAGAAGCTTTGGCCTTGAGACTCGTGAAGATGATGTAGAACCTGAGTAACACTCTTGAGAGCCACTCCCAGGAACCCAGTTCAAGAAACCTCAGCAAGGCTTGTGGTCCCATGGGATAGCATGACCAGCTATGAAATCTTGGGCAAGGGCGGGCTCGGTGGCTCAGCCTGTAATCCCAGCACTTCAGGAAGCCGAGGCGAGTGGATTGCCTGAGCCCACGGGTTTGAGACCAAACCGGGCAACTTGGCGAGACTTCATCTCTACAATAAATTAAAAATTAGCCAGGCATGTTAGCGCGCACCTGTAGTTCTGGCTACTTGGAAGACTGAGACCGAAGGATCGCTGGAGCCCAGCAGGTCAATGCTGGGGTGGCTGTTAGTGCGCCACTGCACTCCAGCCTGGATGACGGAGTGATACTCTAGCGCCCCAAAAAGAAATCTTGCATAAATCACTTGATACCATCTTCAGACTTCAGTCTTTTCAGCTGTAAAATAGGAAGAGGGGTTTGGAGTCACTGGACTCTAAGGTCCTTACCAGCCCTAATGGTCTATGGGTGTAAGAATCTATGAACTTGTCATTGTGTCCTATGAAGCCTGGTCCTAGGGGCAGGAAAGGCCAAAGGGATTGTTTAGTTGGAATAAAGAATCGACACCCACAGGGATTCCATTTGACAAATGAGAAGGTAACTGAAGTTCAGCGAAGGAAAGGTCTTGACAATGTTCACAATGGAGCTGAAATTAAAATTCAGTTTTCCTCATGCACAGTCTGGGGAATTTTTCCACTAGTCATTTACAAATTGATATCCATGTACCTGCAGGAATATTTTATTAATAACATCTGGCATTTGCATGGCGATGCATACTTTATAAAACGCCTCCACATATATTTTTGCCTCATCAGAACCTCATGACAATCCCACTGAGAAGGCAAGCATCTGCTTCCACTTCCCTGTGACTACAGGACCTAGAATTTTAACCACTTGCCTAAGGGCACTTGGCTGGAAAGTGTTAGGACATGATTTTTTTTTTTGAGTTGGAGTCTCCCTCTGTTGCCAGGCTGAGTGCACTGGCATGCTCACAGCCACCACAGCCTCGGCTCAGGTGAACCTTTTGCCTCAGCTGGGCTCAGGTGATCCTTTTGCCTCAGCCTTCCAAGTAGTTGGAACTACAGTTACACACCACCACACCCACCTAATTTTTTGATGTATTGTAGAGATGAGGTCTCGCTAAGTTGCCCAGGCTGGTCTTGAACCCATAGGCTCAGGCAATCTTCTCACCTTGACCTCCCAAAGTGCTGGGATTATAGGCATGAGCCACCACGCCCGGCCTGGACATGGAATTTTAATACAGATTTGAAGTTCAGGATTTTTCTGGGTTTTTCCCCCCCCCCTTGAGGTTTAAAAACACATTCTCTGGGCAGGATAGGGAGGGAGTGTTTACTAGTTCCTTTTCTTGAAAGTTAAAATTTTCAACCTGAACTAGTTCTAGAATCCTGATTAGCGATGACCAGAAAAGACACTTCCCTCTCCTACTACCATTCCCAAGAAACCCTTTACTATCTTTGAGTGCATAATGTAAACTCATGCAAAACAATGGGAGCTGGAGCAGAGGAGGCTCTGGGCTAAGGTTTTACAGCATCATCTCACTTAATTAAGCCCTCCCACAACCTGTGGGTACATAGTATTATTCCCATTTTACCAAGACTAATTTCAGAAATGCTGTGTAACTTCGCTAAATTTATACAACTAATAAATGGTGAAGCCAGGATTAACATAGGTCAGTCTCATTCCAGAACTATACTCAGAAACTTAATGCTTAACAATTTATTCTAGAAAAGAGTCATCCTCTTGTCACCATCTGACTCTGATAGCTGGATTTAGGGCCTTCTCGAGCATAGGAGTGCCAGCCAGTTGTAGCTTTTGGGCTCAGCAGACTCTTACCTTGACATGCAAACACGTGTTTATACTATACAGGCCCTCTCCTTTCCAACACCTTCATCCAATGGACTTGTTAAAGGTGTAAAAATCTTTCTTCTACACCATTGCTCATTCTCTCCAGGCTCAGGAAACTCAGGTTACCAGTGCAGAAAGGTTGGCTAAAGTCGAGGCAGCAGTGACTTGTTATTCCTCACCGCCACCTTTGAGGAAGCCCAGTGCTGGTGCCTGCTCATGGGAGAGGGCCATAGCCTTGAAGTAAAACCCTTTGCAGCTTGTACTTGCCCCAAAGTATAGACTAGGAAACGTAGGTGAATAACCAGTAGGGATATCTGCTAATATTACCCTGATTCTTCTAAAGTCCTTCTTCTTTTCCTGAATGTTTGGAATTTCATAACTCTGGCTAGGCATTCTCACATTGTCTTCACACACACACACACACACACACACAGAGAGAGAGAGAGAGAGAGAGAGAGAGAGAGAGAGAGAGAGAGGCTTCTCTCTCCCTTGTAGGTCTTTGAATTCTGCAAGCAGATTTGTCATATGATATAGGAGCCTCTAACTTGGAAACCCCAAGGATTTTGTCATAAATGGTGAAATCTTCAACCCTGAGGTGGGTTGCTTAAGTAGACTTTCATAAGCATTGTACAACTAAGTGACATTTTTACACATATAGTGCATTTGGTTCTTATAGCTCTGTGTGTGTGTGTGTGTGTGTGTGTGTGTGTGTGTGTGTGTGTGTGTGAGAGAGAGAGAGAGAGGCAGAGACAGACAAAGAACAGATACTGAGATAACTGACCCTGGGGAAAAAGCAATTGCTGATATAACACAAAAAACATGAAAATATTTCTAAGAACTAGGGAAGGGTAATATTTGGCAAAAAATAAAAAATAAAGTCATGATCAATTCAATCAGCCCTGAATGAATGTGAAAATTATCCCTACAGTCAGAACTCCAGTGCTGAGACTTGGTAATTCCTATCTTTTATTATTAGGCATAGAATGTAAGGGGGATGAAGTAGCCTCATTTACTGTCGAAAGGCATATAAAATAAAATGCAAAAGCTTTGTTCTTTTCTCTGAGCAAGAAGATTTTCTTCACAGAATTCTTTATATTAGAAAAAAAACCCCTGAAGTTTAGCCAAACATCTATGTCCCACACCAAAAAAAGAAAAAAAAATTTCACCATGAACATGGCTACATAGATTATTTATTTATTGTATTTTTTTATTGTTTAGTTTTGGTTTTGTTCTGTTTGCTTGTTTTGTTTTTGAGTCAGGGTCTTACTCTGTTGCTTGATTTTTTAAAAATTAAAGCCTGAGTTGGGCACAGTGGTTCACACCTGTAATCTCAGCACTTTGAGAGGCTGAGGTGGCAGGATCACTTGAGATCAGGAGTTTAAGACCAGTCTGGGCAACACAGCAAGACCTCATCTCTACAAAAAAAAAAAAAGGAAAAAAATTAAAGTCTGAACAAGGAAGAGAGTGAAGAAGCTATGTGTTTATCCTTTAGGAATGTGGGGTATTGAAAACATAAAGTCTCAGAACTCTGTTGAGAATGTCAGTTATAAGGCACTAGTTTTCCAGGTATTGGTCTACTGATGGATGTCATACCATAATTGAGTTTTGCCACATTGTGGTGAAATGAGAAAAATAAAGACAGTAAAGTTTTATGACTGGCTTTGATGGAAAAGGGTTCTGTTTTTCCAACCTGCCTTGAGGAAGCAAAATTCTAGTTTCTATGACCTGCTCTGGGACAGGAAGGGGAATAGGAGGAAGAAGGATCAGAGAAAGCCAGAAAGAGACTTTGCTCCTGAGGCCCTTTAAATGTCCTTCAGTTCAAAGTACTCAGCATGCCAACATGCCAGCTCAGGTCACCAGTGCAGAAGGCCCTAACTCCACCAAACCAGAAATAGGAAGCCAGGATAGGAATGCAACTTTGGGCTGTTGTTTTCTGAGCCCTGACTCCACCAAACCAGAAATAAGAAGCCAGGATAGGAATGCAGGGCTTCGCTCATTCCATCTCTTCTTATGCTTCTCTACCTCCTCCACCCTGGGGAGCATTTTCCTTTACAGAACTGCTGCAGTTGACCAGAAAAAGACTGGCATGGTCGGAGACCAGATAGGATGCCCATATTTTATTTTCAGTAGGGCCAATATCTTGGGTGGAACTCCTAAACTCACTGGATGCCCCGTGCATGAGTGTCTTAGGCATGCAGTATAATTCACAGCAGCCTGCTTCTGCGCAGAGATCCTGCAAAGACTTTTTATGTAAAAGGTGTCTGCACATTGTCCTCATTGTTTACACAAGTAGTGACCTTCATAAATAGCTTTGCAAAAGTCCCAAGGAAACAACTGAGTGAGCTGGTGCTTTCCTCTACTCCTTTATTAGCTTCTGTTCTGATTTGCTACTCAAATTTGTGCAATCTCCAGGAAATGTGCTCTGTGCTCCCACGTGCTTTTTGAATGCAAGTGAGCAGGTTAATAACCCCAGTGTTGCAATGCTGTGGCCTTAAATCTGCTTAAATAACCTGGCAGAGGCATTTGACCTCTTGGAACAGGGCAAGTCGTGTATGGCAGCAAGAATCCAACCAGGACCCTGAGTGCTGGGGCAAAGAGAAGGGGACAGAGGAGACAAGAAGCTGAAGGCTGCCAAAATCACCATTCCAATTGGCTCCTGATTCCTGGTGAATCCATCCCTCAGCTAATAGAGGGAGAGTGCTAAATCATGAAACTAATTGCCATCTTTTTCCTCTGCTCCAGGCTGCTACCAAGTTTAACCCAGGAACCGGTGTCCGAGGAAATGGACTGCAATGACGAGGATTTATTTAAAGCTGCAGATGCTGCTCTGAAGAAATACAACAGTAGAAGCAAAAGTGGCAACCAGTTTGTATTGTACCGCATAACTGAGGCCACTAAAACGGTGAGTGAGCTGTTTTTAACCTTGAAGTCACTTGGGATTTGTGCTATCACTAGAAGCTCAAGTCTGTTGCTCTTGCTCTCGCTCTCACTACACACACACACACACACACACACACACACCCCAAAGAACTCATAATCAAAGGTAGAAGTATACAGCTCTTAGAAAAGGCCAACACCACTGTCTGTCCTGCAGGTGAAGGGCAAGGTATGACTTGTCCTTGGGCCATCAAGGTAAAATGTGTCTCCATCAGGTAGGAGACAAATCCTGGCCAGATGTATGATTCATCTTTCAAGAGTATGTTTAAATTAATCTCACTGTAAGAGACTATATCTCTGAAATAGTTGAGTAATTGGTTGCTTCAATGGAAAATAAAATCCTAACCTCATGACATCACAAGGATAAAGGAGAAAAACTATGGGACAAATTATTGTTTTCTGAAAGTAAAATTGAGCCATTTTGTTTCATAATCTATTATAGTCCATAATGTAGTCATGCAAGAAATTCTGCTTCCTGGTGCTCTCAAGCAACCATTTATTGGTGGTATCTTCACTAGCTGGCATCCATGGAAAATATGGTTTTTGTTCTAAAATGTCTGTATACCCATCTTTTAATCTTTACATTGCCATGTGGGCATAACTTTCACCACCTCTTGCTTTCTAGGCCCACATTATCAAAATGGAAAGAACCTTGGAGACTATCTCTTGTTTGACTCCATGAACTCCCAGATACAAATACTGTGACCAAGCAGGCTCTGAGAAAACACTACTCTGAACATCAGGAAACCAGGGAACTGGGCCTGGCTCTGCCTCCTGGGATTGTGGGGCTGCCTAAGCCATACCCTGACCTCTCGGGGCCTCCCTGCTCTTAGCTGCAGCATGATAACATCACCTCCCAGGTCCCTTACTTCTCTGACATGCCAGGATTTTCTATCTGAAAGCTCATCTAACTCAGCATCTCTGTACTTTAAAACTTACGATTGGAAGACATCTTAGAAAAATTAGATCAGTCATAAAAAGGAAAAAAGTGCTGATACAATCCTATGACATGGCCAAACCCTGAAAACATAATGCAAAGTGAAAAAAACCGAAACAAAGAACACTTGTATGATTCCATTGATATGAAATGTCTAGAATAGGTACATAGGGACAGAAAGTACTAAAGGAATACTTGAGGTTAGGAAAAAGAAATAAAGTAGATTACTGGTTGAGGGCTGGAGGCAAGGGAAAATGGGTAATAACTGCTAATGCGTTTCTTTTGCACGTGATAAAATGGTCTAAAATAGATTGTGGGTATGATTATAAATATACTAAAAAAATTTAATTTGTGCACTTTAAATGGGTGAATTGTATGGCATGTGACTTATATCTCAATAAAGCTGTTGAGAAAAAAAGAAAAATTAGGAAATAAAACAAAGCAAATAAAAATACTAAAATCATTCATAGTTAATTTCACCATACAGAAATAACTTTTTCAAGTTCTCTTATTTGTTTTTTCTAATTATAAAAGTAATAGATATTCATTAGGGAAAGAAGTCAGACCATTTAAAAACAAGCGTTCAAAGAAGAAAGCAAAGATAATTATAATTCTACCACTGAGAGGTAAACATTTTAACAACTTGCTGCATATCTCTCCAGACCTTTAAAAGACATATATGAACACAAATCGATTTTTACAAAACTAGTAGTACTATGAATACTACTTTGTAACCTTTAAAAAAAATTGCAAGTATATTTTGAAGATTCTTCTAAGCAAACATTTAAAATACTTACAAAAATACAAGGGTGTATATATATATATATATATATATATATATATATATATTTTTTTTTTTTTTTTTTTTGAATTGGAGTCTCACTCTGTTGCCCAAGCTGGAGTGCAGTGGCATGCTCAGGGTCACTGCAACCTCAACCTGCTGTGCTCAGTCTTCCAAGTAGCTGGAGCTACAGGCACACATCACCACGTCCAGCTAATTTTTAAATTTATTGTAGAGATGAGGTCTCACCAAGTTGCCCAGGCTGGTCTTGAACCCCTGGACTCAAGCAATCCTCTCACTTTCACCTCCCAAAATGCTGGGATTATAGGCATGAGCCACTGTAACCAGTCTTATTTATATTTTTAATGAATACTTTGGTCTTATTAAATCAACTCAAGATCAACATTCATAACTTTACCAGAACACACTCAAATTATTTACTGTTAAGTCAACCGTATGAATTCTAAATATCTTTGGTTGCTTTTTTCAGGTTAACCCTGAAATATTTTATTCCTTAAAATACCAAATCAAGGAGGGTGACTGTCCCGTTCAAAGTGACAAAACCTGGCAGGATTGTGGCTACAATGAAGGTGCAGAAGCGGTAAGTGTTTTGATGATCCTGAAGCCTCCAGTTTTCTCTGTCAAGCCTGCCAGATTTTTTTTTTTATTTAGGCAGGGATGATTAATACTGGGGAGACCATTTAGGAGGAATGTGTAAAAATGTTCCAATGTGTAGAAAAATAAGATGCAGCCAGGTGCAGTGGCACAAGCCTGTAATCCCAGAACTCTGGGAGGCCAAGGTGAGAGGATTGCCTGAGCCCATGGGTTCAAGAATAGCCTGGGCAACTTGGCGAGGCCTAGTCTCTACAATAAATCAAAAAATTAGCCGGGTGTGGTAGCATGCACCTGTAGTTTCAGCTACTTGGAAGGCTGAGGTGGAAGAATCGCCTGAGCCCAACAGGTCCAGGCTGCGGTGACCGTGAGCACGTCACTGCACTCTAGTCTGGGTGACAGAGTGAGACTCCAACTCAAAAAAAAAGAAAAATCAGATGCATGGTACCTGTGTTCTTGCATAGACAGAAAACTCGTGGAGAAGCCAACAGTTAAACATGAAGAAAGCCCTCCCATGAGACTGCGGCTCTAGTGGCCAATCAGGACATCTGGGTCAGAGAGACAACAGATCAATATTTGGGCTAAGCTGAAGGGATGGCGAGAGGAGAGCATGAGTGCTTCAACTGCACAGTCTTGAAAGCAAATCTTGACTCTACCTCCAATTAGCTGTATGATGGCAGGCAAGATGCTCACCCTCCATGAGCTCTCCCTTGTAAAAGGGAGATAATATTGGCCTTACCAAGTTTTTGAAGGAAGAACTGAGATACACTATGTAAATGACCTTGTTAACTGTGACTATCCTACCCAGATGCCTACTATGTATGCCTGGCATACCACAACTGGTTGTTTATCCTTAATTATGGGATCCTGCGGGCAATATCTGCTTCAGAAGCAAGCCTCTCTTTTCACAGTTCATATATTTGCTTCTTTTCGGTCAGCACATAAAAGATGACCCCAGTTATCTGCAATTACAAAAGAGCACTGGACTCTGAATCAGGAGACCAGGATTTTGTGGTGCTGGTTCTACTTCTCAGTGAGCTCATCTGTCAGGTGGGGATAATTAGCTGCTGTGCCCTGTGCTACCTGCCTCAGAGGGGCTATGCCGATGAGGAGAGATGTGCTTTATCCTGATAGAATAGTGTCTGTCCCTTAGAAGTCCAGTGAGTGTGACTAAAGAATGACAAGACAAAATAAAACAAAAAGGACTGTTCAACAATAAAACAATTAGCAGCTGCCTATTATTAAGTGCCTACTATGTGGTGGACCTCTGCTCGTTACTTTATGTGTGTTTGCACATTCACTCTTCACAACAACCCTGTGCAATCGACTTGGCATGCCTCCTGAAAGATGGGTAAACTGAGACTCCGAAAAGCAAAGGAACTTGACGGAGGTAACAGCTAGCAAGTGGCTGGAACTGGGTGACATTTTGATGTCAAGGTCCTCTGATTGCTCTTTCTAATAAGTTAAACTGAAATTTATGTGAGTAGTATTAGCCCACTGAAATTGGGAGGTATACCGGGAGGAGGGTTCAGCAGGTGGATTTGAAGGCACTGAGAACATCTTGGGGAAAAGAAATATTCCCAGTGCTTTGAAACAAAGATTCGAGCTTAAAAAACTCACCATTCAGCCAGGCATGGTGGCTCATGCCTGTAATCTCAGCACTTTGTGAGGTGAAGACTAGAGGATTGCCTGAGTCCAAGGGTTCAAGACAACCTAGGCAACTCGGCGAGACCTCATCTCTACAATAAATCAAAAAATTAGCCAGGCATGGTCACGTGTGCCTGTGGTTCCAGCTACTTGGAAGGCTGAGGAGGAAGGATCACCTGAACCTAGCAAGTTGAGGTTGCAGTGGCACGCTCAAGGCTATCGCACTCCAGTCTGGGTGACAGAGTGAGACTCCGACTCAAAAAAAAACAACTCACCATTCATACTATCTTTTCTCTAACATCCCATGAATGACAGTGGCTTATAAAGTAAATAATCTTCAGGCTACAAAAACTTTTGAAACTTCCCATGTTTCAAAACTCTTTTGGATAAAATCTTCACAAGTGTCTTTTATTTTTAAAGGAAAGTCATATTTGACAATAGTACTAGGAGGACTTTTACATCTGAAAGGTCAGGATAGATGATCTATTTTCTTCTTAGGCCACAGGAGAATGCACGGCAACTGTAGGGAAGAGGGAGAATGAAAAGTTCGTCGTGGCTACGCAGACCTGCCAGATTACTCCAGGTAGCTGATGTATCCGGTGGCACTGCCCTGGGAGGAAACTAACCTTTTCTGTGTGCCAGAATATTCTCTTTCTTCCTATGCCTACTAGGATTTACTGGAAAATTCGTTAACGAGGGCCTTCTAAATTATCTTCTCTGCATAAGGCAGTGTATCTGAATGCTGATTTCGATCATTAACGCTGCCTTTCTGTCTGTTCTTTGTTAAGCCGAGGGTCCTGTGGTGACAGCCCAGTATAACTGCCTGGGCTGTGTGCATCCCATATCAACGAAGAGCCCCGACCTGGAACCTGTGCTGAGACACGGCATTCAACACTTTAACAACAACACTCATCATTCCCACCTCTTTGCTCTTAGTGAAGTAAAACAGGCCCAAAGACAGGTTTGGTCTTTAAATTGTTTATGTCACACAGTATTGTTAAAATATGTTAGATCTTTACGTTTGGGATTTCATTGCCTAAAATAAACTATGGGCCATGATGGCGAGGAGTTCTTCTACATTTTCTTTCTTTTCTTTTTTTTTTTTGACCTGGAGTCTCACTTTGTCCCCAGCCTGGAGTGCAGTGGCATGCTCATGGCTATGACAGCCTTGACGTGCTGGGCTCAGGCGATCTTTCCGCCTCAGCCTTCCAAGTAGCTGGAACCACAGGCATGCACTACCTTGCCTGACTAATTTTTTTTTATTTATTGTTAGCGACGAGGTCTCACCATGTTGCTCAGGCTGGCCTCGAACCCCTGGACTCAGGCAATCCTCTTGCCTCTGCCTCCCAAAGTGCTGGAATTACAGGCATGAGCCACCACACCTGGCTTCTTCTATGTTTTCATATGACTGCACAGAAAGCAAAAGGCTTTCTCTTTAGTCAAAATGACTGGGATAGTGCAATATGTAAACAGAAAAAGATGGCTCATCAGACTTCCTCCCTTTGAAGTTTGTTTTTAGCAAACAGGTAGTCAACATTACATGTTCTTCCAGAAATGGTAAAATGAAAAGTCATGCTGGCCTTAAGATTTTAAGAAAACAATATCAGCAACTAGCTATCATGAGTTAAACATAGCTCCAAAATATTAAACGATGTCAAAAATGATTGGCATGGCTGGACCTGGTGGCTCATACCCATAATCTCAGCACTTTGGGAAGTGGGAGGATGGCTTGAGGTCAGGAGTTTGAGACTACCCTGGACAACATAGCAAGATGCCCCATCTCTATTAAAAAAAGGGAAAAAAGCCAGTCTCGGTGACTTAGCATGTAATCCCAGCACTTTGGGAGGCCCAGGTGAGTGGATTGCCTGAGCCTGCAGGTTCGAGACCAGCCTGGGCAACTTGGCAAGACTTCATCTCTACAATAAATGAAAATAATTAGCTGGGCATGGTAGCACATGCCTGTAGTTCCAGCTACTAGGAAGGCTGAGGTGGAAGGATCGCCAGAGACCAGCAGGTTAAACTTGGGGTGGCCATGAGCATGCCGCTGCACTCCAGCCTGGGTGATAGAGTGAGACTACAACTCAAAAAAAAAAAGAAGAAAAAGAAAAAAACAAATGGTTAGCATGATGTTCTGGGTACCTCCTAAATTAGAGTTCCCGTATCATCAGGGAGAAAAAGGTAAATACCTGTAAATCTGGTCTTTTTATTGATTCTGTTCATTCAGCCTTTTCTGATAGTTGACTAGGTCCCTTGTATTTCAGCCTCTCATTATGAGTAATTCACTTTAGTCAGTCGCATTTTGCACACTTAATAGATCTTGCAGTTTGCTTTTGTGTGAGATACAGGTTTTACTCAATTAAGTCCATATACAGCTATTGGGGTGGGACCAACCCAGAATAAAGCAGAAGAAATCTTATTGCCTAGTGAACTGGGAGCCTGAGGACCCAGCAGTAAAAGCCACTCCCTACCAAAGTTTACTTTATCCATCTAGAAGAGCATTATTATTTCAGGAATTTCCATGAAACATTTTCTCTCTGCAGCCTGGCAGAGGAAATATTGTTTAGGTCTTAATTAAGGAAGTACAGTAACTTCATGTATATATTGCTTTTCATTTTCAGATGGATGGGGTGTGTGTGTGTGTGTGTGTGTGAAATGTAAGAGTCTTAAGGTGCTCAATATTTATTCAGTAATATTTTTGCCTTGTAGGAATAATCGTTTATATTTACTGGGCTCCTATCATATGCCACATAGTGTTCTAAACTCCTGGTGATATTTATATCTCATGGTGAATAATGTCTAAAATGTCCTTTTAAATAGTCAATCCAAAATTGTTTCAGGTGGTGGTTGGATGGAACTTTAAAACTACCTACTCAATCGTGCAAACTAATTGTTCGAAGGAGAATTTTCTGTTCTTAACTCCAGACTGCAAGTCCCTTTCGAATGGTGTAAGTAGGCAAAAGTGTAATTATAAAGTTCCTAGCATTTTGTTCACAGTTTTTGTAAGTATAGGAACTATCAAGCTGTGTGGGAAAGCTGTCACTAAAATTTTGAAGACATTCAGCAATTCAAACTCACAATCACTTAGGAAACATAAAGCTCACCTCACTAGTTGAGCTGCCTCACCCACCTGGTCAAAGAATCTGCACATCTAGCATTATGTATTTACAGAGTGTAACCAGGTCTAGGAATAGCCTGAGAAAAATGAGGAAATCACCCAGTCTGTTTTTATTATGTCTTCACACTTTTCTGTCTCCTTTTTTCCCAAATGCCATTATACCCTTTACACTCAGTACCTTTATGGCATATCCTAACTCTACCCAGGACAATTCCTCACTTTAAGCTTTTCTTTGCTTATTTTTCCATTTTCCCTCCCCTCCCTTTATCTTTCATTAACACCTCCTGAGTTTCTGTCCCTTAGTGATCCTTCTTTGGATGATATCTTGTTACGTGAGCCAAAATTATGTTAAAATGGTATATCTTAAGGAAGCAGTGACTAGTGAATGTTAAGATAGCTAAAACATGATAAGTCCCAGGGATATTTGCATGTGAGCAGAATATTTTACCCACAGTGGGTAAGATTTAAGGCCTTGCTATTCAAAATGTGTTCCATAGACCAGCAGCACCAGGGAGTTTGTTGAAAAAGCAGAATCTTGACCAGGCACAGTGGCTCATGCTTGTAATCCCAGAACTTTGGGACGCTGAGGAGAGAGGACTGCTTGAGCCCAGGAGTTGAAACCAGCCTAGGCATCATAGTGAGACCTTGTCTCAATAAAAAATTTTTTAAAAATTTTTATACAGGCATGGTGGCACATGCCTGTAGTTCCAGCTACTTGGGAGGCAAGAGTAGAAGAATTGCCTAAGCCCAGGTCGAGGCTGCTGTGAGAGCCATGGTCATGCCACTGCACCCCAGCCTGGGCAACAGAGTGAGGCTCTAACTCAAAAGAAAAAGAAAAAAATAAAAAAGCAGAATCTTGAATTCTACCCACCTATTGAATGAGAATCTGCATATTAGCAATACTCCCAGATGATTTGTGTGTGCACCTTAAAGCTGTAAAAGCACTGACTGAAGAGGTTTCATAAGTGGTTTTCTCAGTCCATACGGCATATTAGAATCACCTGGCTAGCTTTCTTTCTTTCTTTTTTCTTTTTTTTTAAGTGAGTAAGCAGGATTTATTGAGAGGACAAAGAAGCTCCCATAAGTGGGAGGGAACCCAAAGATATGGCCCCTCCTGTCTAACTTTCTAAAATACCTATTCCTAAGCCATTGCCTCAGATTCACTGAATGGTCTGAAATGGGTCTGCGGAATCAGAATGATCTAAAACCTCCTCAGTGAATCGAGTGTGCTATAGAATTAAGAACTGCTGGGCTACTCCCGGTAGCTTTCCCCTATCCAAAATTATGGTATTATAAGTGTGGTATTCTCTATATCTTTTTTAAAAAAGGCATTTATTATATATGTATTTCTTTATTGGAAATGCACATATTCTGTGCATATTAAGTACGTAATATTATTAAAAACTTCAAGACAATGCAGAAACATAGGGGAATGAAATATCAAACCACATACCCAAAGACATCTTATTGTATTTCCCTTCTGTTTATTTTATTTTATTTTTTTCATGGACGGAGATTATAGGCAATTTTTAACGATTTTTTTCTTTTAACGGTTGTGATTATTTTACATGCTACTTTTCTTTTCTTTTCTTTTTTACATGCTACTTTTCTTTCACCTAAGAATTTTCCCATGTCATTAAAACTCTTGGTAAGCTTCTTTTTATTTTTATTTTTTAAAATTTTTTCCCTTCTCTTATGAAGAGGAGGTGAGCTTTTTAAATAATCATTTAAAGTTTTAGTGAAGATACTATAGATTATTATTATTATTATTATTATTTTATTTTGAGTCAGAGTTTCACTCTGTCGCCCAGGCTGGAGTACAGTGGCATGCTCACAGCCACCACAACCTTGATCTGCCTGGCTCAGGTGATCCTTCTGACTCAGCCTTCCAAGTAGCTGGAACCACAGGCATGCACCACTGCATCCAGTTAATTTATTAATTTTATTGTAGAGATGAGGTCTCGCCAAGTTGCCTAGGCTAGGCTCAGGCAATCCTCTCGCCTTCACCTCCCAAAGTGCTGGGATTATAGGCATGAGCCACTCCTCCCAGCTGATTATTTTTTAATTATGCTCTTATTTTTGGACATTTGGATATTTCCATTTTTATTGTAAGTAATAACTCCCCAAACATTTTAAGGAATAAAACTATTTCTGTGTTTCGTATTTCTTCTTCAAAATTAAAATACCAGCTTTACATATGGTATTTACATATGGTATAAACTCATATAAAAGCTTTTCAGACTTGATGTATATAGGCTGTTTGCCAAAGTGCATCAATTTACATTCTACCAGCAATGTATACCTTTTATAGAATTTAGTATTTTTTTAAAAATTTAACCAAGCATGGTGTCTCATGCCTATAATCCCAGCACTTTGAGAGGCAGTGGTGAGAGGATTGCTTGAGCCCAGGAGTTCGAGACCAATCTGGGCAACTTGGCAAGACCTCGTCTCTACAATAAATAAAAAAATTAGGTGGGCATAGTGGCACATGCCTGTGGTTCCAGCTGTTTGGAAGGCTGAGGTGGAAGGATCACCTGAGCCTAGCAGTTGGAGGCTGCAGTGACCATGAGCACTCCAGCCTGGGTGATAGAGTGAAACTCCAACTCAGAAAAAAAAACCTGAGATTTGCCTGTACCAGGTCTTTCTGGCATGAATCTTCCTTTTTCCCTTTTTCTTACTAATAAACTCTGTTCTAAAACTAAAAAGAAAAAAAAGCTTAGTTAATTTCATAGAAAAAATAGTTTTAGTTTTCATTTTGTCAATCAGCAATGCAGTTAATATGCATTTATTGAACCACTTGTTAAAAACTCAGCTTCATCAGTGATGGAGAATTAAAATCCTTCGCAGAAAGAAAAAATAAAGAGAGAAATGTATGGGTTGAATTTATGAATTGTCTTCTACATCCTTTACTCATTTCTCTTTGGGAAGAGTTTTAATTAATTGGAAAAAAAGAATTTAAATATTAAAGATATTTTCTTAGTTTTTACCTTTCAGTTTCCATTGTGGTACTCCTGACTTATAAATAACTTTCATTTATAGGTGACCAAATCTACCATTATTTTCCTTTTGAATTTTTCACTATTTGCTCAGCAATTATTTTGTTTCATTTTTCCTAGTTTGTCTAAGGATATGGTTTTAAAATATAGCTTTTAAACCTACCTGAAATTAATTTTGATGTATCTTGTGAGATATCTAACTTAATTTTTTTCAAGAAAATAACCAGATTTCTCAAAATTCTTCTTTCTTCATAAATTTGTGACAAGTTTTATCTCAAAACAGTTTCTTTCTTTTTTTTTTTTTCCCATAACAGTTTCTTACAAAAGATCTGTTCTCTGGATTTGTACCAGCATCATTATGTTTTCTTAAATTTTTGTTTTTAATTTTTTTATTTTAAAAATGTGATACAGTTCAGGGTTAGGTATACAAATGTTCATTATGCTGGTACCCTTGTTAATGAGGTGTGCCCCACCCGCTACAGTTTCCCACTACTACCCTGCCAATCCCTTCTTATAGTATTATGATAATTGTTCAAGGTCCAAACACCATTATGGTGTTTTCATTTTAAAGATGTGGGGTACAATTTAGGATTAGGTATACAAATGTTCATTATGCAAGTACCCTTGTTGGTGAAGTGTGCACCACTGTGTTTTAACAGCTTCATATTATGCTTAAATATGTGATTTATTATCCTAATGTTTATTTATTATTTTTACCGCTACACTGACAAGGATATTCTAGTTTTTATCTTCAAAACTAACCTTAGAATAATACGTTTGTAAGAAAAGCCTACATTGTTATATTGATTTGAATTGCATTATGTTTCTAAATTAATTTGAGAATTGGCATATATGCTATATTTAGTCTTTTTAGTCAAAAATTTGATATGCCTCTCTACTTAGTAAACTTTTATTTTATACTTCTAATGTTGTATCATTTTCTTTATATATAACCAGAATAAGTCTCACCAAAATTATTTCTAGGTTTTGTTGGTTTTTATTTGGTTTGATTTGGTTCGGTTATTGTTGTTAGGAATCAAATCCCTTTGTTTCCATTCTTATTTTATTCTCTTTTTAATAAGTTATTATTATTTTATGTAAATGTGTCTTTTTTATGGGTTTACCTTATATCTTGCAATTTAACTGAACTCTTTGATCTACTCTAACAAATGTTTATTGATTTGTTTCATTGTTCTAGGTATATAATTATATCTTATGCAAATAATACTTTTATCTCCTTTTTTCCAATGCTTTTTTTTTTGTTCTATGTCTCACTGAACTAACTTAAACATTCAGAGTTTTGGTTTGTTGTTTGTTTGTTTGTTTGTTTTTGAAATAACAGTGATCACAGACGTTTGTGTTTTATTCCTGATTATATTGGGAAAGAAAATTTAGAATTTTCTGCAATTTTGTCATTATGTATACAATTTGCTGTGAATTCCATGTAGACTTTTTTTTTAATTATCACCTTCTTTGGGAATGACACAAAGATTCTTTATCATGTTAAGGAAGCATCCTTACATTCCTGCCCTTTATTTTATTATTTTATTTTATTTTTTGAGCCAAAATCTCACTCTGTCATTCAGGCTAAAGTGCAGTGACTCAATCAAGAATCACTGCAGCCTTGACCTCCTGACCTTAGGCAATCCTTCCTCTTCAGCCTTCCAAGTAGCTGGGACTACAGGGACACAGCAGCACCCCTAGCTAATTTAAAAATTTTTTTTGTAGAGACGAGGTCTCGCTATATTGCCTAGGCTAATCTTGAAGTCCTGGGCTCCAGCAGTCCTCTTACCTTGGTCTCCCTAAGTGCTAGGATTTTCGACATGAGCCAGCACGCCCAGTCATTCATGTTTTTTTTTTTTTTGAGTTGGAGTCTCACTCTGTTGCCCAGGCTGGAGTGCAGTGGCATACTCATAGCCACCCCAGCGTCAACCTGCTGGGCTCTGGTGAACCTTCCGCCTCAGTCTTCCAAGTAACTAGAACTACAGGCATGCACGTCCATGCTCGACTAATTTTTGATTTATTGTAGAGAGAGGTCTCACTAAATTGCCCGGGCTGGTCTCGAACCCGCGGGCTCAGGCAACCCACTCACCTCGGTCTCCTAAAGTGCTGGGATTACAGGCTGAGCCACCGAGTCCAGCCCATTCCTGTTCTTTAAAGAGTTTTGCTGTTGTTTCCTCTTCCCCCTTTTCAAAAATAATGTGTGTTGAACTTAGCATTATATATTAAAATATCATATTATGTTTTGACAACTTTCCTAATAGTAATCTCTAGATTTCCAGACTCAATTCTATTTGTTTAGTATAAATTATTCTTTATATATGCATTTGGATTATATTCCTAATTTATTTAAGAATTCTAAATCAACATTTATAAGTGAAAGTTGTTTACAGTCTTCTGTGTGTGTACATGGCTTTTTTTCAGGTTTTAGTATTCAGATTATAGTGTTTAATAGAATGAGTTGGAGAGTTTGCCATTATTTTCAATATTCAGAAATAGTTCATATAGCATGGAAATATTTTTAATTTTTAAAAGTATTCATCTATAAAATGTTTGTGTTTTTTGAAGGTGTGAAGTGGGATGGAACTTGAGAGTAAAGATGATATTCTCTATTCTTTATCAATCATTGGTCCATTCAGGTTTTCTTCTTGATATTAAATCAATTTTGATCATTTATAATTTTTCAGAAGTGTCCATTTCTTGGAGATTTAAATTAGCATATACTTGTGTATCTGCTAATACATTTTATACTTCTCTGAATGTTTACTATGTTGCCCTTTTTATGCATTTGATTTCTTTTTCCTTACTCCAAGGAGGATCATTGGATGTTTTTGTGAACGCTAATGCTTTCTGTTTTTTATTTTATCAGGTTTGTGTTGTTTTGGTTTTGTTTTTGTTTTGAGTCGGAGTCTCACTCTGTTGCCCAGGCTGAAATACAGTAGCCTGCTCACGGCCACCGCAACCTCGATCTGCTGGGCTTAGGTGATCCTTCTGCCTCAGCCTTCCAAGTAGCTGGAACTACAGGCTATCTTCTCAGTTTTGCTATTATCTTTGTTGTTTTCTCTTTCTTGCTTTTTTTTTGTTTATTATTCTTTTTTCCTCCCTAACTTCCTAAGTAAGTATGGAATTTTTTTTTTTTTTTTTTCTTTTGTGTTTAAATTATGAAACGTGTAAAGCCATTAAATTACTCTGAATGGTTTCTGGCAACATTATATGGAATTTTCATTTTAAAAAATTTTTTCCTTATCCAAGAAAGATCATAATTTTTTAGGCAAATGTGTTTATATTTCCAAATACATAGTTTTTTGTTTAATCTTATATCATTAATTTTTAGGGGGCTTTTTTTGTCCTAAGATCAAAGAACATGGCCTGTACTGTTGCTGCTTTGCAAAATTTGTTGAATCTCTTTGAGACCTAGCATGAAAGCAATCAATATTTTTATATTTGTATGACTCTTATGAAAGTATTATTTTAAATCGCATGCATCATATTAAAATACCATTTAAATAAATCTTTATTGTGTTATTCAAGTCTTCCAGGCCTTTTTTTTTTATCCACTTGCCCTTCTTAGATTTGTAGTTGCATACTAAATTTTCTTGCCATGTTTACTTTTATCCATTTTTATTCTTATATGCAATGTTTTCTTTTTTTTTTTTTTTTTTTTAGTTGGAGTCTCACTCTGTCACCCAGACTGGAGTGCAATGGCTCTTCCCGGCCACCGCAGCCTCGACCTGCTGGGCTCCGGCGATCCTTCCGCCTCAGCCTTCCGAGTAGCCGGAATTACAGGCATGTGCTACCACGCCCGGCTGACTTTTTGATTTATTGTAAAGATGAGGTCTCGCTGCCCAGGCGGGTCTCGAACCCACGGGCTCAGGCAGTCTACTCACCTCAGCCTCCCAAAGGCGCGGGATTACAGGTTGAGCCACCGAGCCCGGCTTGCAATGTTTTCTAGTTTATATATTTTGATTCCATGCCTTCTAGTCTGTCTTTAAAAAATACAATTACTTTTTTCTGTCTTTGAGTTTTTTTGTTACCTTGAATTTTACTTTGTCCAATATTATTACTACTCTAGCTCATTTTTTGTTTATATTTGACTCATATAGCTTTGCTTATCCCTTATTTTTAAGCTTTATTTATCATTTTATTATGATTCTTGAAACTGTAACAAATTGATTTTGTTTAACTTAATCTGAAAGTCTTTGTCTTTTGTTGTTGTTGTTTTTGCTTTTTGAGTTGGAGTCTCACTTTGTAGTCCAGGTTGGAGGGCCATGGCATACTCGCAGCCACTTCAGCATTGACCTGCTGGGTTCTAGCGATCCGTCCGCCTCAGCCTTCCTAGTAGCTGGAACTACAGGAGTGTGCTACCATGCCTGGCCAATTTTTGATTTATTGTAGTGATGAGGTCTCACCAAGTTGCCCTGGCTGGTCTCAAATCCATGGGCTCAGGCAAACCACTCGCCTCAGCCTCCCAAAGTGCTGGGATTACAGGCTGAGCCGCCAAGCCCGGCCATCTTTGACTTTTAAAAGAAAAATTTACCGTGTTACTTATATGATATTTTTTAAATATAATTTTGCCGTGTCACCCAGGCTGGAGTGCAGTGGCATAGTCACAGCTCACCACAGCTTCATCCTCCTGGGTTCAGGTGATCCTCCTGCCTCAGCCTCCACAGTAGCTGGGATTATAGGCATGTCATGCCCAGCTAATTTTTAAAACTTTTTTGTAGAAATAAAGTCTCACTATGTTGCCTAGGCTGGTCTCACACTCCTGGGCTCAAGTAATCCTCTTGCCTCAGCTTCCCAAAGTGCTGGGATTACAGGTATGAGCCACCATGCCCAGCTACTTATATGGTTATTTCCCTACTTGTTATTCTTGTCATCTTATTTCATGTTTCTGTGTGTCATTACATATGTATGTGTTTGTTGTTATGATTGACCCTATTGACAAAGTGTATCTTGTTCTTTGTTTTGCCATAAGACTATGTTTTGTTTCTTTTTCTTCCTATGCAATGACTTGGAAAGTATTATTTTTAATTTTACTAGTTGCCTATTTTTAAAATCCTTTAAAATGTTTTTAATGTATGCATTATATGCTTTTTGAAAACTAGGAGACTGGCGAATGTATAGATAATGCATACATGGATATTCACCTAAGAATTGCTTCCATCTCACAGAACTGTGAACTTTATCCAGGTGAGAGAGAGCATATGTTCATACCCCAATCATGAAATAGTAGTCCCACACAACTGTCTGGGGCTTTTCATCTAAATTGTGCTTTGGTTCCCATGATAGACCACAAATCTGTGTAACCTATGAACTTTGATCAGAATATCACACCCCTCCCCTGCCTCGTTATGCTGCAGCTGGTGCAACTGAGACTGCCCTGCATGTGGCTACAAGGAGCTATAATGACAGAGGGAAAAACTGATGTTCCCTGGGCAAAGTTGGCCCTGGGTGACAAACCCAGCTGGTCTTTTTTTTTTTTTTAAGTTAGGGTCTCACTCTTTCACCTAGACTGGAGTGCAGTGGCATGAACATGGTTCATCACAGCTTTGACCTCCTTGCCTCAGGAGATCCTTCCACCTCAACCTCCCAAGTAGCTGGGACTACAGGCCCACACCACCATGCCCAGCTAATTTTTTAATTTTTTGAAAAGACAAGATCTCGCTATGTTGCTCAGGCTGGTCTTCAACTCCTGGGCTCAAATGATCTTCCTGCATTGGGCTCCCAAAGTGCTGGGATTACAGATGTGAGCCACTGTGCCCAGCCTCAGCTGGTCTCCCTTGTCTAAAAGTTATCCTTAAGTTGGGTATCGTAAGTTGGAGAGACCTGTATTTAATTAACTATTCAAAGTAAACCTTTTCAATTAAGAGGAATTTTTTCCTGGATGTTATAATGGGAGGAAATGGAGATACTGTGAGTTTTTATTCAAATCAATATTTCTTATAATGAGAACTGGCTTTTCTCTTACTTGGAAAATAATTGTACCTATTTACCACAGCCATAGCACTAAAAATGTTCCCACTAGACAGGCATTCCTTTAAATGAAGGATTGCTTTTTACAGTATTCATCAAAAATCCAAAAATTCAGGAAAAGTGTAGCATATTTATTGAGTCACTAACATGTTCTGATTGACTATGTTTCCCCAAATAACTGGGCTCTGCGGAGGAGAAGGGAAAAGAGGCAGGAAGTGAAAGTCAGACAGACAACTTTCACCTACTCGTGACAAGGCCTGGGCTAGCAATTGGCCTTCTATAGATGTGGATGCCAGGTCCTGGGCAGGAGAGGTGCTAGGCTAGGCTTTTCCTTCAGTGTTCATGCTGACTTAAAATTTGATTCTTTCAGCGGAAGTCCCTATACCACCACCTCGCAAGATTTGTGCTGGCTGCCCCAGAGATATACCCACCAACAGTCCAGAGCTGAAGGAGGCACTGACTCATTCCATCACAAAGCTTAATGCAGAGAATAATGAAACTTTCCATTTCAAGATTGACACCGTGAAAAAAGCAAGTGTACAGGTCTGTAAATTATGCTACACAAATCGATAGTCTGTGTCAATTCCTTACTCATTTTGCCACTGATCTTGACTCTGGATTGGGAAACAGTGTACTCAGTAATGGGGATTTGGTAGATTTGAATTCCAAGTCCCAACCTTGCTACATGCTTGATGTGTGTGATCTAGGACAAGTCTCTTAGGACGTTCTCTCTGTTTTCTTTCTGTAAAGGGCTGAGGTGAGGATCAACAAAGTAATGTGTGTCAAATCACTTTTCTTTTTTAAAAAACTTGTTTATTTATTATAAAGATGTGGGGTACAATTCAGAGTTAGGTATACAAATATTGATCATGCAGGCACCCTTGTTGATGAGGTATTCCCCTCCCTCCCCTAGCACTTTCTCTCAACTGCCAGTCCCACCCCCTCCCCCGACAATTTTCCACTACTGCCAATCGCTTTCTTACAGCATTATATTTATCCAAGGTCACCTTATGAGTGAGAACACATGAACTCAGTTCTTTGTTTCTGTGATAAATCACTGAGTATGATAGACTCCAAATTCAGCCAATTTGCTGCAAAGTCCTTCTTTATGGATGCATAATATTCCATTGTGTATAAGTTACCAACATCATTCTTCTCAGATCTGGAAATGACAATACAGAAATTCATATGGAAATATAAACGAACGCGAATAGCCAAAACAATCCTTAGCAAGAGAAACAAAGCAGGAGGAATCACACTTCCAGACTTCAAACTCTACTATAAAGCTACAGTAATCAAAACAGCTTGGTTATTGGTATAAAAACAGGCACATAAACCAATGGAACAGGATAGAGATTCTGGAAGCAAAGCCTCAATTCCTCAACCAAATCACTTTTCAAACTCTGAAATGTTTACAAGTATTAGCAACTACTATATAATTAATAAATTCAGGGCTAGGGACAAGACTTACTCCATACCTTTCTGGACTCATCTCCCACAACAATATCACTCAATGCCTTAGGCTCAGCCACATCCGTCCATCGTTGTTCAGACTCCATACCCTCTTATCTCCAAGTTATTTGTCCCACTGTTCCCTCTTTCTAGGATGTGCTTCCTCCTTATAAATGTACCCTCTGGAGATTCAATTTTCCTTCCATGCCCTGTCAATGGAAGATAAAGAATGCCTTCATCTGGGAATGAGGATTCTCAGCTACACTATGGCATCTACCACTCACATTCTGGGTGACTCTGGGTGGTCTTTTCAGACTTGACCCCATCTGTAAAATGAGTGGCTGGGTTAGAAGAGCCCAAATTCCAACCAATTCCAACTGTCTATGACCAATATGTTCATGGACAGAGTCCTATTCTAGGGACTCAAAATGGTCCTCCCTAAATACAAGCTAAAGAAAAATAATCAAAATAGAAACAAGTTGTTACAAGGCAACATAATCTTCATAATCTGGTGAGGAAATTCTCACTAAAAAGTTCATACTTTTGGCTCAGTAATTGAATTTCTAAGAATCTAAAATAGAAGTCTTTATATTCAGTAATATTCAGTGCAGTTTTAATTATAACAGCAAAAAATGGTAAACTGTCAAAATGATTGATATCGTGGGAATGATTAGCTAATGTCTGGCACATCCTTACAATGGAGTGTTAAATAGCAATTTAAAAATATCATTATGAGGAGTTTTTGATATGGGAAATGTCTTGTATTATAATATTCAATGAAAAAGAAGGGCTGCTGGATATGTTGTCATGTGCCTGTAGTCCCAGTTAGAGTCTGAGGCAGGAGAATCACTTGAGTGCAGAGTTCGAAGCTACAGCAAGCTATGATCAATGCACTCCAGCCTGGGCAACAGAGTGAGACACTGTCTCTTAAAAAACAGAGGAGGGGCCAGGAGCCAAGGCTCACTCCTACAATCCCAGCACTTTGGGAGGTAGAGGTAAGATTTCCTGAGTCCAGGAGTTCAAGACCTGTCTGGGCAACTTAGCGAGACCTGGTCTCTACAATAAATCAAAGAATTAGTCAGGAATGGTGGTGAATACCTTTGGTTCCAGCTACTTGGAAAACTAAGGGGGAAGGATCACCTGAGTCCAGCAGGTCGAGGCTGTGGTGGCCCTGAGCTTACCACTGCACTCCAACCTGGGTGACAGAGCAAGATTCCTACTCAAAAAAAAGGGGGGGGGGAACTGGGGAAGAAGGGAGACATGGAATAGAATATACATTATGTTTTCAATTTTGTTATTAAAAAGTACAGAAACAATACTGAAAAGAAACAAATGCCTCAGACTATTCACAGTGATGGTTTTTAGGTGATGGCACAATGGGCTATCCATTTTCGTATTCTAATTTTCTTTGTTAGCTTTGCAACTGAAAAAAAAAGCAAACACAATATCTTAAAATAAATCAAAAACAGACACTTTTATCTCTCTACTACTCGGGCACTTATTCCTGTCCCAATGCCACCACTCTTTCTGATTTCATTGTCTCATGACCCACATTAGGCTTACTTGAGGAGATACTAATCTGTACTATTCTTGTTTGTGTCCCCCTTACTTCTCACTTTATATTTTTTATTTCTTGTGAAATGCCTTTTCCTTTATTCATTGAGACAAGCTCAGGCTGGAGGGCAATGGCATGATCATAGCTCACTGTAGCCTCGAACTCCTGGCCTCAAGCGACCCTCCTGCCTCAGCCTCCTGAGTGGCTGGGACTGCAAGAGAACAAGCCACTACACCCAATTAATTAAAAAAAAATTTTTTTTGTAGAGACAAAATCTTACTATATTTCCCAGATTGGACTCAAACGCCTGGGCTCAAGTGATTCTTCCATCTCAGCCTCCAGAGTTGCTTGGACTATAGGCTACTATATCCAACTCCTTCATTCTTTTTTTTTTTTTTGAGTTAGAGTCTCACTCTGTTGCCCAGACTAAAGTGTAGTGGTACATTCACGGCTACCGCATCTTCGGTTTGCTGGGCTCAGGCACTCCTTCTGCCTCAGCCTTCCAAGTAGCTGGAACTATAGGTGCATGCCACCATGTCTGGCTAAGTTTTTTTGGCTTATTGTAGAGACAAGGTCTCACCAAGTTGCCCAGGCTGGTCTTGAACCTCTGGACTCAGGCAATCCTCTCTCCTCCACCTCCCAAAGTGCTGGGATTACAGATGTGAGCCACTTCATCCGGCTTCCTTTATTCTTTTTTTTTTTTTTGGGTTGGGGCT
>NW_007246429.1:157897-175907 GCF_000164805.1 Carlito syrichta
TTCCAAGTAGCTGGAATTACAGGCATGCACTACCACGCCTGGTTGATTTTTTGATTTATTGTAGAGATGAGGTCTCGCTGCCCAGGCGGGTCTCGAACCCGTGGGCTCAGGCAATCCACTCACCTCAGCCTCCCAAAGGCGCGGGATTACAGGCTGAGCCACCAAGCCCGGCTTGATTTTTGCATTTAAAGAGAGCGATTTGGTTCTTTTTAGATATAGTCACTGGAGGCAGCCTTGGTGGAAGCAGCCAATTTACTGGAAGTCAATTAAACTTAAGATGAATTTGCTAAAAGCCAATCTTCAAGTGATCAATTTGCCAAATTACTAAAGATTTATTTTGTGGTTTTAATCTTGCCTTGGCTTTTCACGTTTAAAAGATGCATGTTGATTCCAAGTTGAATTCATATTTTAGATATCAAACATTTCTTGAATCTTCCATTTTCTCATCAGTGATTGCGATTTCTGTCACATGTGGTTTATTTTGCCACACTCCCACTGCTGCTGTCCCCAGGCTGTAGATTTCCTGTTTGAGTATGCTCTGACGAATATACTTTGAAGATCTGTGTGTGCATGTTCGGGAATTTTTTCCTTTGATACATTTCCAGAAATATCAAGGAATGTGGATACATCTAAGACTTTTGATGCAAATTGCCAAATTGCCAAACTATTTGCAAATTAGGCCAACTTACGTTCACATCAACAGGGTATAAGACACTGATTGAGGATCTGAATTTGAACTCTATTCCTACCAGCAGGAATTGAGGTTTCTGACACCTGGCCAACACCAGCTATCATCAGTGTCTCTCATCTTTACCAACATGGAAGATTAAAAATATTGTTGCATTGCTTTTTTAATGTGTGTGTCTTTAGTTATTAATGAAGTTAAATTTTTTTTCCGACTTAATGACCATTTTAACAACTTCTCTGAAATACCTGCTCATGTTCTTTGTCCATATTTTAGTGTTGGGCTTTATATGCATAAGTATATCGATCTTACATCATAGTTTTCCTAGTTTGTCTTTTTTATTTTGCTTATTGTGACTTTTGAGAATCAGCTTTTATTTTTTATCTAGTTAAATGTAAACATTTCCCCCTTCTTTTAGGTTTCTTTCCTCTGCTTTTTACCTAAGAAAAGCCTTCCTGATCCTGAGTTCTGATGAATGTTTATTTTATTTTTCTAGTTCTTATTTTTTTTAATTTAAATTTTTAAATGCATTTGGAATTTATATCGCTACATGGTGTTCTCTACTTTAAAAACAAAACCTGGGCAGGATGACTTTAAGCAGGGCTGGCATCTAATAACAATGACCCCTGATAATAGTGGCAATGTGAACGCAATCTTAAAGCCTTCAGATGGGAGATGTCATTAGGTCTATTTAATTCCTCTCTTCGGAACCCTGAATAGAATTGAGCCATCAACTGTGGTTTGCGTCACACATTGTTGACTTTCTTAGTCAACATTACATTGACTAACTTTAATTTTAAAAAGAAAGATTGAATTAAGGCATACTCTAAAATGAGCAAGAGAATTTATGATCACAAAGAATAGATTCTAAGTCCCTCTTAGAACCTCCTCTGCAACTTACACACACCCCTAGATTTTTCCAAGTTAATTATTATATTTAGTTAGTTATTGAATAGGGGTCTCACTTTGTTGTCCATGCTGGAGTGCAGTGGCACAATCATGGCTCCCCACAGCCTCAATCTCCTGGGCTCAGGTGATCCTCCCACCTCAGCCTCCTAAGTTGCTGGAACTGCAGCACGTGCTACCATGTCCAGCTACCTTTTTCATTTTTTGTGGAGAGGAGGTCTTGCTATTTTGCCCATGCTGGTCTCGGACTCCTGGGCTCAAACAATCCACCTGCCTCAGTCTCCCAAAGTGCAGGGATCACAGGCGTGAGCTACCACACCTGGCTTAAATTCATTTTAAAAATTTAACTGGCCAGACGTGGTGGCTCAATTATTTAAAATATGCATACTAAGTTTTGTTATCAAACATCTGTGCTTTTCTCTGTGTGTATTAATAATAATAAATTAAATAATTAAAATTTTAAGATTCTCCCTTAAAATTCCTTACAGTAAAGATATATGAGTATATAAATATTTATTAAGCACTTACTTTGTTGCTAATTAATTTTTCAGGTGGTAGCTGGACAGAAATTTTTTATTGAGTTCACGGCCAGGGAAACCACATGTTCCAAAGAAAGTAATGAAGAGTTGACTGAAAGTTGTGAGACCAAAAATTCTGGCGTAAGTAGTAATGCTCGTCTGCTTTTTCACTGGAAACCTATTTGATGTTTTAAGAATCTCTTGTTTAAGTATCTCATGAATAACACTGGCCTCTCTTTTGGCCTTTATTTTTATGGATAGAAAGCTCTAGACTGCAGTGCTGAAGTTTATGTGATACCATGGGAGAAAAAAATCTATCCTACTGTCAACTGTCGACCAGCAGTAATGGTATGATTTTAATCACAGTTGGCTTGGGGTCATTTCTGCTCATTCAGGAACGCCATATCTGGGGGCTGAAAATTAACCATTACTGAAATGAATTGGGGAACTATCTTTTCTAAATGGGGAGGATTCTCATGTTTCTGTGCTGATCTCTCTTGTTTAATGGTTAGAAAGGAAAGCAACAATCCTCACACGTGTCAGTATCCCATGAAAACAACTTTTTTTTTTCTGGGTCAGAGTCTTACTCTGTCTCCCAGACTGGAGTGCAGTGACATACTACCACGACATGGCTACCACAGCCTTGACCTGCTCAGGCAATCCTTCCGCCTCAACCTTTCAAGTAGCTGGAACCACAGGCATGCGCCACTACTCCTGGCTGATTTTTTTATTTTTTGTAGAGAAGAGGTCTCGCCATGTTGCTCAGGCAGGTCTTGAACCCCTGAGGTCAGGCAATCCTCTTGCCTCCACCTCCCAAAGTGCTGGGATTACAGGCTTGAGCCATGATGCCTGGTTTCATGGAAACTTCTATGGATGCTTTCTTAGTGAAGCACAGCCTCTGCTGTGAGGAGCTAAGGTGAGATACAGCACTTCACTGTGCTTGGTTTACATCCAAGGACCTTGTGAGAAATGCAGACTCTCAGATCCCACTTCACATCTACTGAATCAGAATCTGCATTTTAACAAGATCCCCAGGGGATTCATACTCATGATTCAAGTTTGAGAAACATTAGTTGACATCATCTATTTTTAAGTCTTAAAAGAACCCTGAAGCTGGCACCATGGCTCACATCTGTAATCCCAGCAATTTGGGAGGCTAAGGTGAGAGAACTACTTGAACCCAGGAGTTTGAGACCAGTCTGGGCAACATAGTGAGACGTGTCTTTACAAAAAATTAGCCGGGCATGGTGGTGTGTGCCTGTAGTCCCAGCTCCTCGGGAGGCTAAAGTGGAAGGTGGAAGAATCTCCTGAGCCCAGGAGATTGAGGCTTTAGTGAGCTGTGAGTGTGCCACTGCACTCTAACCTGGGTGAGAGTGAAAGCTCAACTAAAAAATAGTAATAATAAAAATCCTGGGAGGCAATAACACTTTCTCAATTGTCAAGGATGAAACACAAAACATTAGAAAGACTCTGAGATTCCAGAGTGGATAATGACATTGCCAGGTGCTTCCTCTGTTCCAGGCACTGTGCAAAAGACTTCACACACATTTTCCATTAGTCTTCCTTATAACTCTATGAAGCAGGTGCTATTGTTATTCCTACTTTATAGAAGAGAAAAGTGAAGCTAGTGGCACTCGGATTAAAATCTAGGTCAATTCAGAGTCCACCTCTTTCATCATGATGCCGATTACTAGCAGGGTCTGACCTGACTCCAAAGCCCATGTTCTTTGCACTACCAAACACTGCCTCCAACCCTCAGGTTCTTATAGGTAGTAAAAGTGTGGTAGAAATTATCCACAAATTGATATCCTCAGTGCAAGTTGCCTCTTTTCCCTCTTTTCTGATTTAGCTTTTTACCACAGGTAGGTGCATAGATAGTCTAAGCATTATGAAAAGGCTGTATTTCAAGCTTGTGAACAGATCCTAATGTGTTTCAGTCCAACAAAATTATTACGGATATATGCTCCCTTTATATTCAGTTCATCAAGCCACTTACTTAGGGCCTTTTAGGATAAAAGCAGTAATAATGGTAAGAGAAATAATATCAATAATTAGACGGTGTATCATGGACTTACATACTCATAGGCTTAGAAGATACCCTAGAGATTATATAGTCTAACCCCCTGGCTTTTCCAGATGAAGAAACAACTCTCCAGCTTATTTTCGAGCATTATTAAGAGCCATAATCAGAGCCATAACCAATGTCCACAAATTTTAAGATCAACCAAAAGAGGAAAAAAGCAGTATTCATTTTTTTTCTGGAGTATTAATATAGTATTTAAAATCTGGCAACGACCTGCTCTATTAAAAACCAAGATAACACTGCCAGAGCTCAGTGTCTTCTTTCGTAATTGATAGTGTGGTTTTTGCAGTAATGCATTCGTCTTAATATTTCCTGTTTAGATCTCATTGATGAAAAGGCCTCCAGGTTTTTCACCTTTCCGATCAGCACTAATAGAGAAAATAGGAGAAGAAATAACTGTAAGTCCGCCCCACACTTCTATGGCACCTGAGCAAGACAAAGAGCGGGATTCAGGAAAAGAACAAGGACCCATGCGTGGGCATGGCTGGGGCCATGTAAAGCAAATAAGACGTGGCTTTGGTCACGGCCATAAACATGAGCATGACCAAGGCCTTGGACACCAAAGGGGACATAGTCTTGGCCATGGACACCAAAAGCAACATGGCCTTGGTCATGGACATCAGCTCAAACTTGATGGAGATCTTGAACACCAAAGGGGCCATGGCCTTGATCGTAGACATAAGTATAGGCATGGTCATGGCCATGAAAAACATAAAAATAAAGGTGAAAATAACAGAAAGCACGACGGTTGGAAAACAGGGCATTTGGCAAGCTCTTCTGAAGACAGTATGACATCTTCTGCACAGACACTAGAAAAGTCAGAAAGGACAACGAGACCCATGCCTTATCCAGCCCAGCCAGATGTAGCAGTTACCTTTTCTGACTTTCAGGACTCAGATCTCTTTGTAACTGTGATGCCTACTATACCACCAACTCCCACAGACAATGATGATGATTGGATCCCTGATATCCAGATAGAACCAAATAGACTTTCTTTTAATCTGATATCAGATTTTTCAGAAATAACCTCCCCCAGATGTCCTGGACGCCCCTGGAAACCAGTTAGTGAGATGAATCCAACCATGAAAATAGAAGAAGCTCATGAATTCAATCTTTTTGATGCTCTTTATTAATGTATGAAGCCACGATTATTTCTTTAACACTTCATTATTCCCTTTCCCCATTGTCTAAACACAAATATTTCGCCATTGTCCAAACACAAATAATGCACCAAAAACTATGACTCTTCAGAACAGCCTAGAGAGAAGTGGTAAGCCTCCCAGTAGGGACACCGTCGATCTCCATGGACTACATAAAACTATGTGCCAGAATTCTAAATCCTTTCTTGATGTTCCTCACAAGTTTTAGAAATAACACAGAATTTGGACAAACTAGTATACCTTATGGCCTACTGTAACAGCTTCTCTGATAATAAATATATACCTTAGAATATAAATCATCAATTTTTATGGTACACACCTGTAGTCCCAGCTACTCGGGAAGCTGAGGCAGAAGGATCACCTGAGCCCAGGAGATCGAAGCTACAGTGAATCATGATTGTGTCACTGCACTCCGATCTGGGTGACAGAGTGAGACCCTAACTCAAAAAAGAAAAGAAAAGAAACTTCCACATGTCAAAGAAGGATAACAAGAAAGAAAGGCAGACTGACCAAAGGAGGAAAGGGGGAAATAAATTAATTGACTTTATGTTTTCAAAATGGGCTAGTTATATTAAATAGGTACTCCCACTTGACAGAGCTATTCTGATAATTTTCTTTCTGGGTAAGAGTGTTTCTCGTAAGTCAATAATTTCTGTTTACTCATTAACTACTCTTTGCAACAGACTTTCCAACAGGAGTATTCTGTTTATTTTTTTGCCAGGGTTAAATTGAGTAATTTTTAGTTTCTAGAATCTCTGCATTTAATGATAAAGATGGAAAGCTGAAGAAGGCTTGCTAAGGAAACTTGTAAAAAATAATTGACAAGGGAATATTATGGAATGTGAAACAAACTTTCTTCAAAAATTTTATGAGGAAATCCCTCTCTTGTCTCCTTTATAATTGCATCATCTTTTTACTGTAACATTAAAGACCATTGACTTTACAGAGGAGAAACATTGCCATATAGTAGAAGGAAGATATATGTTTTATAACCAATGCTGTACTTTTGCCTAGAAAAGCAAGATATGGCTTTAAACAGCTATACTCATCTGTGAATGCATATGTCATTGCTACTTCAATTTATTGGCTGCATTTGCACCTCTGAGTTTTTTATTTCATTTTAACTATTGTCTGTACTTTCAAATAAAGAACCAATGATGTCAGGAAAAAGTCTTACCTTGTCAACTGGTTGCTTCACCTTTTTGTAAATTGAATGATAATATCAAATTAATGGAGTTTTGCTATACTTACAGAAGCACTTAAGGTCCTGCGAGTACAAGGCCCAACCCCCAAAGCCAGAGGCAGAGCCAGCATCTGAGAGGGAGGTGTCCTGACCAGTGGGCAGAATCTTCACTCCTGGCAACTAGCCCCAGCAACCTCTGCCAGCAACCTTGAGTGGAAAAACAAGAAGAAAGATGGGATAGAATTTAAATAGAGAAGAATACCATTTAAACACTGTGTTCCTGGGTGAAATAAAGTTCAGTCTTGACATGCTCTCTCCTGGTTAATTCACAGTAGTCACACCCAGCCAGCAGCAAGTTCCAGCTGGTCAGAGAGCCAGTGTTGTTGTCCTGCCATGGAGACGCGTAACCCAGCTCTGGAATACTCTCTAACCAAAGCAGAAATCCCTTAGGTGGGACTTTCTTACTACCAAGACTTCACTTGGGCACTAAAGGAAGGGTTAGTGGGTCATGCTTCTACCAGAAATCTAAAGATACTCTCTCTCTTCCTTCCCTTCTGCACCCATCTCCTGATTCCCAGGCATAAGCTAAGAGTAATTTGGCTTATTTATTATTTTTTAATTATCCAGATAATTATCAAAAAAATTTCAATCTTCTTTGTTAATAGTATGTTTACCAACTTCTCATTATCAAAAAATAGCTAATCTCCAAAAGAAGTTTCAAGAAAAATGGAAATTATCTTATGATCTAGGTAAAGGAGAAAATATAAAACCAATCAAATAAAAAGTGGTAGAGATTTTAAATTTTCTGTAATAAAAATATGTGTTGAGGCTGGGCGCAGTGGCTGAAGTCTGTAATCCCAGCAGTTTGGGTGGCTAAGGTGAGAGGATTGCTTGAGTCCAGGGATTCGAGACCAGCCCAGGCAACTTGGTGAAACTTCGTTTCTACAATAAATCAAAAAATTAGCTGGGCATGGTGGTGCGCACCTGTAGTTCCAACTACTTGGAAGGCTGAGGTGGAAGGATCACCTGAGCCCAGCAGGTCAAGGCTGCGGTGGCTGTGAGCATGCCACTGCACTCCAGCCTGGGAGACAGAATGAGACTCCAACTAAAAAAAAAAGCATTGAATGCCTAGTAGAGCCATTTACCATGCTATACCATTTACTCCAGGTGTCTAACTTAATCCTCACAACCCCTGTTGGGCCCCTGTGGTCATCTTTCTTTTGCAATGAGGAAACTATAGTTCTCAGTGCCCTGCCCAGGGTCACACAGTTAGTGACAGGACTGACATTCGGACTTAGACCTTTTGATCTCCACCGCATCACATCATCTTGATGCTTTATTATGTTGTTATTACAAAAAAATACACTAAGATAATTTCTGACTCTGAGAAGATCATTCTCTCAATCCAAAAAATCCTTATTAAATACCTCAGTGTTATTGGTGCTGTTCTGAATACTGCTCAGGGTAAACTGATTCAAGCAACAGTCATTGACTATTTACCACATGCTTAGAACGAGGTCACAAGAAGATGAAAAATAAATTTTAAAAGACACAAATCCTTTCCCTCAGAGAGCTTACAATTCCGCTGGGAAGTCAGGACAGAAGCATATGGAGCGAAGACTTAATTCAAGCTATGATCATTGGTGGAACAGTGAGCAGACACGACTAATGTGATAAGAAGACGATGAAGAGATGGAGGATCAACTGGAAAAGGCAGAAGGAAGCCCAGCTGGGAACTTAGGTTGAAGTAGGAAGTAGAGCTCTCTTCTGCAGTTCTTAACATACTCAAAGAGTGCTTAAGACCAAGTATTCCAGCTGGGCACGGTGGCTCACATCTGTAATTCCAGCACTTTGGGAGGCAGAGGTGAGAGGATTGCCTGAGCCCAAGGGTTGGACCAGCCTGGGCAACTTGGTGAGACCTTATCTCTACAATAAAATTTTTTTTTAGTCAGAGTCTCACTCCATCATTCGGGATGGAGTGCAGTGGCACACTCACGGCCACCCCAGCCTTGACCTGCCAGGCTCAGGTGATCCTTCCACCTCAGTCTTCCAAGTAGCTGGAACTACAAGCACGTGCCATCACGCCTGGCTAATTTTTTGATTTATTATAGATATGAGGTCTTGCCAAGTTGCCCAGGCTGGTCTCAAACTCAGGCAATCCTCTCGCCTCCACCTCCCAAAGTGCTGGAATTACAGGTGTGAGCCACTGCTCCCAGCTACAATAAATTATTTAAAATGCCAGGTGTAGTGATGCATGTCTATAGTTCCAGCTACTCAGGAGGCTGAGGTGGAAGGATTGCCTGAGCCTAGCAGGTCAAGGCTGAAGTAGCCACGCTCATGCCACTACACTTCAACCTGGGTGGCAAAATGAGACACTAACTTTTAAAAAAGGCTAAATATTCTGAAGGTTCTGGGTAACGTGGATCATAGAGAGAAGAAAATAGAGTCAAGGTGCTGTTCCCGGTATTTCCAGACCATCACATTTTAACAGAAGGCTGGTATACATAGGCTGGTTCTCATTATTCAACAACATGAAGTATTTCCACCTCTGGCCTTTATTAGATAATATAAACACTAGTTTCCTGCGACCCAGAACCTATCTTTCTCAATTTTTAAATATCTGTGCCCACCCCATTCCTGAGTCAAAGGCACACACAGGGTGTGTGGTCTTGTCTCTGGGACCACGCAGTTTTATCCCTCTATGTTCCTCTTCAATGTGGAAATGTCCTCCTGTTCAGTCCAACCCACATTCTTCACACTATCTAAGCCTAGCTCCTCAAGCAGGAGGCCTCTGTTGGGTTTTAATTCCCCCTCCATTTCCTGCTTCTAAGCCTGGTTCCAAAAACTTAACTCACAAGGACACACTGTGCTGGCCTCGTCCCAGTCTGTCCCATATCCAAGCTCCCCCTCTGCTGGTGCTCTGTGCCTTTAACTTGTGGAAAAACCCAGATCTCCCCAAGACTCCTATGAGAAGACTTGAGGGGATCCAGTAGATATGTTAAAAACCCACCCCTGGTCAGGCACGGTGGCTCACACCTGTAACCCAGTACTTTGGGAGGCAGAGACAAGAGAATTGACTGAGTCCAGAGGTTTGAGGTCAGCCTGGGCAACTTGGCAAGGTCCTGTCTCTATAATAAATCAAAAAATTATCTGGGCATGGTGGCATGAGCCTGTAGTCCCAGCTACCTGGAAGGCTGAGGTGGAAGGATCACCTTAGTCCAGAGGACTGAGGCCGTGGTGGTCATGAGCATGCCACTGCACTGCAGCCTGGGCGATAGAGTGAGACTCCTACCCAGCCCCCAAAAATAAATAAATGATAAAAACCCACTCCTTCAGAAGTCCCAATGTCTCTCTTTATAATGTTAGATGATCAGAAAGCAAAATATCATCTCAACATTTTGCAAAAATGCTTATGTTAAATTATTTAAGCTACACCTTCAGCGTTTATTTTATGAGTCTTCATTTGAATACCAATTCATCTTTTTTTTTTTTTTTTTGAGTTGGACTTTTATTCTGTCACTGGGATGACAGTGGCACACTTCCAGCTCACGGCAGCCTTAACCTCCTAGGCCCAGGCAATCCTTCAGCCTCAGCCTCCCAAGTAACTAGGACTACAGGCATGCACCACCACACTGGCTACTTTTTAAACTTTTTGTAGAGACAGGGTCTTACTATGTTGCCTAGGCTGATCTCAAGAGATTCTCATGCCTCATTCTCCAAAGTGCTGGGATTACAGGTGTGAGCCATCATGCCCAACCTCCATTCCATCTTTTGCAAAACTTTAATTGGAAGTATTGCCCAGTGTATTCACATTAGAGGTAGTACCATGAAGTGGTTAAGAACAGGGTCCTGCCGGGCACAGTGGTTCCCGCTTGTAATCCCAGCACTTTGGGAGGCAGAGCGAGAGGATTGCCTGAGTCCAGGGGTTCAATACCCTGTATCTGCAATAATAAAAAATTAGCCGGGAGTGGTAGCACGTGCCTGTGGTTCCAGCTACTAGGTCGAGGCCATGTGAGCATGGCACTGCACTCCGGTCTGGGCAACAGAGGGAGACTCCAATTCAAAAAAAGAACAGAATTCTATAGTTATACAGCCTGAGTCCAAAAGGTGCCAATTTATTTAATCTCTCAAAGCCCCAGTTTTCTCTTAGGAAATACTAGGTTAATAATATATACTCACTCACCTCATAGGAATGGTATGAAAATTGAAAGAGATAAATTCCTATAATTAGCATAACTCTTAGCAATTATAAGCATACACAATAAAGGGTAGCAATTATTACATTACTTGGGCATATATAAGATATCACTTTTAGAGTTTAACTCCGGGAAAAAAAATATTTTGTCAGACAATGAGACAGAATCCAGTCATTTTTGCCTTTGCAGCTATGCTCAGGATTCAAATATTGTTATCTGTTCATACCAAGTGGCTGGTAATATTTACTCTCTCATTTCTACTTCCTCAGGTTCTCAACCTTGGCTGCACATTAAAATAACCTAGGGAGCTCCAGATCATTTGAATCCAAATCTCTGATGGTAGTCCCAGGCATCAGTATTTTCCAAACATTCTCTATTGAGTCTAATGCATCCAAAGGGTGAGAATAATTGATTTAAGCCCTCTCTGTCCTCTTTTTAATTGTGCTATCCAGTTTTACACTGTTCCACTTGATTAATATTTTCAAATTTTTTTGAAAATAGAAGGTTATGAGCAATAGATGGAAGGATGGATGGCTATAAGTCATTTAGACTATAAGTCATTATAGACTATAAGAATATGGCCAGGCTCGGTGGCTCAGCCTGTAATCCCAGCACTTTGGGAGGCCAAGGTGAGTGGATTGCCTGAGCCCACGGGTTTGAGACCAGTCCTGGCAACTTGGTGAGACCTCGTCTCTACAATAAATCAAAAATTAGCTGGGCATGGTAGCATGCGCCTATAGTTCCAGTTACTTGGAAGGCTGAGGTGGAATGATTGCCTGAGCCTAGTGGGTGGAGGCTGCGGTAGCCATGAGTATGCCACTGCACTCCAGCCTGGGTGACAGAGTGAGACTTTAACTCAAAAAAAAAAAATCTTAACTTCTATTTATACAAATGAATTAGAACTATGACTCTAGCAAAAGAATTTGGTTATAACAGCCTTCCTGTGTTTTATCTTCTCTATATGACAATTAGAGATGGTACCACATTGAGTGTGAAAATAACACTATTCTCTGCATTAAAAATGGATGAAATAGTAACTCGGAAAAAATATAAGCACAAGCTTTTTAGATAAGTCATATTTACCACCCAGGGGATTTTGTACTGTATCAACTTGGTTAAGCAGAAAGTATGTTTTCAAGAAGCTCCCTTCCTTTATGGTTCTAGGTTAAAGTTATCCAAAGGAGAAATTCGTGTGAGATCTGGAAGACAAAATGAAGCCGCAGCCACTAACTACTCTCTGAAAGTTGTTGGGGTAAGATGCAGTGAGAGATGGGTGCAGAGATGACAGAGAGTTTCAGCCTGTCCTCCCTCTCCCCTGCCTGGCATGCAGCTCTTGTTCCACTGCCAGGCATGCTGACCTGTAACCATATTAGACCTCCCAGGGGCAAAAGCCTTCCACAGATTTCTCCACTGACTCCCTTGGGCCATCCCTTGGCAGTTAGATGTGCTTGTCCAGATTTCCCTAAAAGATCTGACTTGACCAGCAGCACCCATGCTTTTGAGAGACTAATAAGTAATCTTTTCCTGATTCTACACCTTCCCTTTTCCGGACTTTACTTTTCTAGTTCCTCCCACAACAGCATAAGATCTAGATAAATCTCCTGGGTCAAAGTATTTACAATGGTTCCGCTTTCCTGATCAAACCTTGACTGCCAAGCCAGCTTTTTTTTACCCTGTCAGTGCACGTTAGGAGAATATGTTCTATTGCTTTAAATGCAGAACCAGGGCCCAGAAATGGGACTGGATCTGAGCATCTTCTAAGAAAATGATTAAAGGCTGTTCCTGCCCTCGAGAGACAGCATAGTGGGAGACACAGACATGTAAAACATACACATAAATCAGCATAAAAATTTAAATGGTAGAGGTGTGTTTAAGATACAATGAGAAGGAAAAGAAACATAGAGAAGTAAGAGTCAAGTTTGAGAAACTGTAAGACACCGAAAATGCAAGGACCTATCTCACACAGCATCATACTCCCAGAGACCACATACAGTGCCTAACAGAAAATTAGTGCTCAATAAAAAAAAATTGGGAGAGTCTCACTCTGTCACCTAGGCTGGAATGCAGTGACATGATCACGGCTCACCACACGTTTTCGTAGGCCTGAGGCTATTCATATTTAAATTTCTCTGATGATTAGTGAGGTTGTGCACTTTTTCATGTCTGTTGGCTGCCTGTAAGTCTTCTTTTGAGAAGTGTCTATTCATGTCCTTTGCCCACTTTTTAATGGGGCTATTGTTTTTTTCTTTTTGACACATTTGAGTTCCTTGTAGATCCTAGATGTTAGGCCTTTGTCAGATATACAGTTGGCAAATTTTTTTCCCATTCTGTGGGCTGTCTTCCTGCTCTCTTGATGGTTTCTTTTGCTTTGCAGAAGCTCATCAGTTTGATGAGGTCCCACTTAGCTATCTTCTTTCTTTTTTTTTTTTTTTTGAATTGGAGTCTCACTCTGTCGCCCAGACTAGAGTGCAGTGGCCACTCCCGGCCATCGCAGCCTCGACCTGCTGGGCTCCGGCGATCCTTCTGCCTCAGCCTTCCACGTAGCTGGAACTACAGGCTCGCGCTACCACACCCAGCTAATTTTTTGATTTATAGTAGAGATGAGGTCTAACCAAGTTGCCCAGGCAGGTCTCGAACCCGCGGGCTCAGGCAATCCACTCACTTCAGCCTCCCAAGGCGCAGGATTACAGGCTGAGCCACCAAGCCTGGCTATCTTATTTCTTATGGTGTGGGCACTTAGGGTTTTGAACAGGAATTGGTTGCCAGTTCCGATTTCCATAAGGCTGTCTCCTACATTTTCTAAGAATCTTATAGTTTGAGGTTTTACATTATTATATACGTTAATGTTTCGTGTAGAAAATTTAGAAACACAGAAACATGTAAAGAAGCAAATAAAAACTATTGTAATCTCATCAGCCCAAGAAAACTGCTGTTGAAAATTTGGGTATGACTTTCCAGAAATGCTTTCTCCAAATGTCTGTCTGTATGCATATGTATTCCAATAAAGAAATTATGCTGCAAATATAGTATACAATCTCTATTTTTCTTTTTCTTTTTGAGTTGGAGTCTCCCTCTGTCGCCCAGGCTGGAGTGCAATGGTACGCTCGCAGCCACCCCAGGGTCGACCTGCTGGGCTCTGGCGATCCTTCTGCCTCAGCCTTTCAAGTAGCTGGAACCACAGGTGTGTGCCACCACTCCCGGCGAATTTTTTATTTATTGTAGAGATGAAGTCTCGCCAAGTTGCCTGGGTTGGTCTTGAACCCGCGGGCTTAGGCAATGCACTAGCCTAGGCCTCCCAAAGTGTTGGGATTACAAGCTGAGCCACCAAGCCCAGTCTCAATTTCCATTTTTCACTAGACATATATTGTAATTTTTTTGCCTTTAGATTTGTTTCTTATCAATTCTTTTACAGTTATAATAAAATATGTGAATACCTTTTAGTACTGATACACTGCTGGAACACTGCAGGGGGTAAGAAAATTCAAGAAGTATGGTATTTGTCGTTACTGTTATTGTGTACCCTGCAGCTGCCATCATGAAGTACGGACCCATAAAATAGGTGGGGACTTATCTGGAGTCCTTGGTCGCTGACTCATGGGAGGAAGCAACTGTGTTTACCTTCTGAAAAAGTGTTTCTACATGTGAGAGATGATTCAAATTACCTTTTTAATCTTATTCAAGTGAGTAAGGATTCTTTGTGAGCTTAGAGCCCAACCAAGAGGGCTTCTTACTGCTGATGGGAAACGGTCGACTCACAGACAGGCAGAACTCCTTTCCCTAGAAGGTTACCTTTCCTCCTTAACGAGGAACTGCTGCCCCCCAGAGGACAAATATGCAAGTGACGGTCTCTATGGGACCCTTGGGGCCACTGGGAGGAATGTGTTTTTTTTCTTTTTAATAAGTATATTCCCCTCCTCTTTTGTTTTCTTCTTGCTCTTACAAGGCTTCCAAGTAATTTTGGTTTACCTAAGAGTATTCTAATTTCTTTTGTTATCTGGATGTAGTTTTTCCCCCCTGAAAACCCATAAGTACCCAGGAAGATCTAGGACTGGAAAGGAACTCCAGCCTTTCTGAAACCTTCAGTAGTAAAAGTTTTCTGTTAAAAAAAAAAAAAAGCCGGGTTCTGTGGTTCAGCCTGTAATCCCACGCCTTGGGAGGCTGAGGTGAGTGGATTGCCTGAGTCCGAGGGTTCGAGACCCACCTGGGCAACTTGGTGAGACCTCATCTCTACAATAAATCAAAAAATCAGCCAGGCGTGGTAGTGCGCGTCTGTAGTTCCAGCTACTTGGAAGGCTGAGGCGGAAGGATCGCCGGAGCCCAGCAGGTCGAGGTTGCGGTGGCCGGGAGCAGCCACTGCACTCCAGTCTGGGCGACAGAGTGAGACTCCAACTCAAAAAAATAAAATAAAATAAAAGTATATTAAAAAAGAAAAATGAGGCCGGGCACAGTGGCTCATGCCTATAATCCCAGCACTTTGGAAGGCAGAGGCAAGAGGATTGCCTAAGCCCAGGGGTTCGGGACCAGCCCTGGCAACTTGGCGAGATATCATCTCTACAATAAAAAATTTTTTAAAAATTAGCCAGACTTGGTGGTACGTGCCTGTAGTTCCAGTTCCTTGGAAGACAGAGGCAGAAGGATTGCCTGAGCCCAGCAGGTCGAGGATGCGGTGGCTATGAGCACGATACTGCATTCCAGTCTGGGCAACAGAATGAGACTGTAACCCAAAAAGAAAAAAAAAAAGGAAAGAAAAGCAACAAAGCCCCTAAGCTCCCAGATTACTAAAGCAAGTTCAATCTTTGGTATCCAAACACACTTATGTACTTACTGATCTTGTTTTCACTTCCTCCTTCATTTTGAATATCTGCAGATAATTCTTTTTTTGTTGCCAGCTCATCCATAAATTTAAAATAATTTGAATTGTGAAAGTTATTATGGGGGATTTCCAGGTCATATTAATATACTACACATGTGGAGACTGTGAAGAAGGAGAAATCGAGCTCAGGAGGTGGTGGAAAGGCTGGGGGGAAACAACTGAACATGTGGAATCCCAATGCCGGGCAGCCCGGACCAACTCCATATCTCCCCAACATCGGGTACCCTGGAGGTTCCAATCCTGCCCATCCAACACCTGTCAATCCAGCCTTTTCTCCCAGCCCCTTTCCCTGTCCTCCAGGACCTCCCCAGGGGAATCCAGCTTTCCCCTCCAGGCGGGCCCCCTCATTCTGTGCCACAGTCAGGGTATCCAGGATGCCAACCTTCCGGTCCCTATCCTCCTCCATAGCCTCCGCCTGCCCCCGGTATGCCTCCTGTAAATCCCTAGCATGTTAAGACCAGGAATGGTAATGGACAAGAAGATGTGGAAGAAAATGAAGAAAGCTCATAAGGAGATGCACAAACACCATAAGCACGGCAAGCATTCCTCCTCCTCTTCCTCCTCCTCTTCCAGCAGTGACTCTGACTGAATACAAGGCCTGGACTCTTCCCTCAAGTCTTACCAGTTCTGCTCTCCCATCAAGCTTCAGATGCCATGTTGTTCTGGGGGAGATCAGCCCTTGCGTCTACCCACCTCCGCCCCTACATGAACCTCACTCTGCTGTTCAGCCCTGAGTGGCTAGGGAAAATGAGAAGAGGATTGCCATAGCTAGCAAAGGCCGTTGTGCTGCTTAGATAGACCTTATAGCCACTGAGTTTAGCAGGGGAGCTGTTTGTTGAAGCTGGTGGGTGAGACCTTTGGGGCCAAATGTGAAGACAAGCTTAAGCTCTGTAAAATGTGATTTTAAAAATTTCCTTTCATAATATTTACAGTTGGGGGTTTTATGGAAATCTAATTAAGAAGAAAAACCTGTACCTTTTTTGCAATATTGGCACAATTGGGTAATTAATGATAAATGCATCTCCTAGCAGGCCTTTTCTTGGTTGTGCTAACCATGAGGTTTCTGGGAAGTAAAGTTCATTTGGTTGATGAGCTTTGGTGTTGTTTTTGAACCTGAGCTCTACTCCTTAGCTCAATATATTCCCTCAAGTCTTGCTTTCCAACTCTCAAGCAAAATAAAGCTATTTCTCCCGGAAAAAAAAAAATACTACACATGTAACTTTAATTCCCCATTTTTTCTTTAACCAAACTATATACCCTCACCACTGAACCTGTTCTAGTCAATATTACCAACAACATCCATCTTGCAAATTCAGGAATCAGTTCTTAATAGTGGTATTAATCTTTCATCAGCATATAAACCATTGAGAACTCCCTCCTTGAAACTCTTTATTCCCTTGGTTGGCCACACTCTCGAGCTCTTTACTGGCCTCTCCCCAGTCTTCTCTGTGGACTCCTACCCCTTGTTGACGTTGAATGTTGAGTATTTCACTACCCAGTCTCTCATAACTCTACACTCACTTCCTAAGTCTTACGATCTAGCCTGATTATTTTATTTTTATTTATTTATTTGTTTTTGAGTTGGAGTCTCACTCTGTCACCCATGCTAGAGTGCAATGGAATACTCACGGCCACCGCAGCCTCAAACTGCTGACTCAGGCGATCCTTCTGCCCCAGCCTTCCAAGTAGCTGAAACTACAGGTGCATGTCACCACACCTGGCTAATTTTTTTATTTATTGTAGAGACAAGATCTCACCAAGTGACCCAGGCTGGTCTCAAACCCCTAGACTCAGGCAATCCTCTCACCTTGGCCTCCCAATGTGCTGGGATTACAGACTTGAGCCACTGCACTCGGCCTAGTCCGATGATTTTGAATGCCATATATATATGCTAATGACTCTCAAACTGAGAACTTTCTATAGGATTTCTAACTTCCCACCCCCGTCCCAGACTCATATATACAACTGCCTTCTCAACATCATTGTTGGAATGTCAGACTTAGTATGGCCCAAATCGAACTCTCAGTTTGGCAATTTGGTGCCAACAGTAGTAGCAAATAGAACAGAAAAGTCAATCACTATGGCATATCAAAAACTTCCTTAGGGGGTGGCAGGTAGGCCTTTGGCCTTTGGGTTATAGTGTCCCCAAATCTGACCAGTTCTCTACATGACCTCCAAACTTCAAGTATACCTTCATGAGCACCCTCCATCCCAAGATCTTTCTATTCTCCACTTTTGGAGACTAGATCTCTAGACTAGCCAGAGTGGAAGAGGAAAGTTGCCTAACTACTTGGGAAAAAGGGAGGAACTCCTAAAGCCTAATTTCAACAACTACTTTTCTCTTTATCTTTCTTTTCTTTCTTTCTTTTTTTGAGTTGGAGTCTCACTCTGTCGCCCAGACTGGAG
>NW_007246429.1:176229-190757 GCF_000164805.1 Carlito syrichta
CTCCTCCTCCCCTCCTCCTCCTTCTTCTCTCTCTCTCTCTCTCCCCCTCCCTCCCTCTTTCTCTTTCTTTCTTTCCAGTGTCTCACTCTGTTGCCCAGGCTGTAGTGCAGTGGCACAATCACGGCTCATCACAGCCTTTACCTCCTAGGCTCAGGCAATCCTTCCACCTCAGCCTCCCAAGTAGTTGGGACTGCAGGTGCACCACCACACCCAGCTAATTGTTTGATATTTTTTTAGAGACGTGGTCTCGCTATGTTGCCCAAGCTGGTCTCAAACTCCTGGGCTCAAGCAATGCTCATGCCTCGGCCTCCCAAAGTGCTGAGCCATTGCACCCAGCCTTCAACAGATTTTCAATCAGTGTTCATGTTTAGTACTCATATCGCCATGCCCAAAGATACATGGGGCTGACAGTTCCATAGTCTTTGGGTTATTCTACAGTATAAGTGAGGTTGCTTATCAGCTTTCCTCACTCCTAGTTTAGAACTAAGCGTTCTCCCACCTGCTAATTTTGTCATCCTTTTCCCATTTGCTTTCCAATTTAAGAAACTTTGTGGGCTGTTGTCTCTTTTCCTGTTTTCTTTAGTGTTTAAGTCTTTTTAATAACTCTTTTTATTGTGTTTTAGTGAGCTTTCAGGGGAGGGTAGAAGTTAAGTATCAATCTTCCAATTTTAACCAAAAAAAAAAAAATCAAGACTTTTATCTATACAGTAGAGACAAAATTCCCGTTTGAAAGAGAAGGGCAAGGTAGAGCAACGATAGGGTCATAAATGCCCCTAGGAGCCTCAAAAATCTACCCACATTAAAATTCCCTGGGAAGCTTTGAAATCTCAAATCACACTAATTGGCCTAAGGATTACCCAGAGGAATTCTCATTTCAGTTCATTCAAGTGAGCATTTAAGCAATCACCACAAATCATTTAATCTTTGTACAATTCAACCTCCTTCATACTCTTTACCTCTAGGAACCAGGGTCACTGCAAAGAAGGCAGCCAAAGTTGAAAAATAGGTGCCTCAAAGGAAAATGTAGTAATTATGCCTCAATCTGTACTCTGTAAGCATCTATTCCTCAATGATTCTTCACTGTCTATACATACAACTGAGAAAATATCAGATCATGATTGTCTATCAGTTAGACAGAGACTGCCAATCTCTGTTATATTAGACTGTCTTTGATCTGATTAACCTAAACTCTCACATAGAAATGCATTATCTGAAAAGGAACACTTCTACACTGCTGGTGGGAATGCAAACTAGTACAACCTCTTTGGAAGGCAGTATGGTGGTTTCTGAAAGAACTAGAAATTGAGTTTCCATATGACCCAGCATTTTCCCTATTGGGAATATACCCAGAGGAACTCAAATCATTCTACAAAAAAGATACCTGCACACACATGTTTTTTGCAGCTCTATTCACAATAGCAAAAACATGGAACCAACCATGTCAACCCATTGAAGCTGGACTGGATTTTAAAAAGTGGTACATATACACAACGGAATATTATGCAACCATAAAGAAGGACAAACATGTGGACTTTGCAGCAACTCGGATGAATTTAGAGTCGATTATACTCAGTGATCTATCACAGAAACTCAGAACAGAGTACCGTATTCTCACTCATACGTGGAACTTGAACCATTATAATACTATAAGAAAGCGATTGACAGTAGTGGGGAACTGTCAGGGGAAGGGTGGTGGGATTGGCAGTTGAGGGAAACTACTAGGGGAGAGAGGGGCATACCTCATCAACAAGGGTACCTGCATAATCAACGTTTATATACCGAACCCTCAATTGTACTCCACATTTTTATAATAAAAATAGAAAGAAAGAAATGCACTCTCTGGCAGGAAGCGGTGGCTCACACCTGTCATCTTAGCACTTTGGGAGGTTGAGGAAAGAGGATGTTTTGAGCCCAAAAGCTCACAACCAGTCCGAGCATCATAGCAAGACCCCCCACCTCTACAAAAAAACTACAAAAAAGAAAGGAAGGAAGAAAAGGAGGGAGGGAGGGAAGAAACGTACTCCCTGGCTGTTTTTTAACCTTGGAATCTCACTTAGGTCACTTGATAGATTTTCTTTTCACTATCTACTTCAGTGAGTATAAAGAATTCAACAACTGATCCCAAATTAGAGATAAGCAGGAAAAACAAGAAGTTTCCCACTGAAAATCCCCAAAGGATCCTCCACATTTTACTGCTTTTTTCATGTTAGGGACAGCCAGGAAGCATCTCCTTTGACTTCGGTAAGGAGTTTCCCAACTAAATTTAACACAGCACCACCCCATCCAAAAAACATGTTTTGAGGAAGATTTTTTTTACCTAACAAAAGAGACATGAAGTTATATAGAGAGATAAGTCATATTAAATCAAGACTATTAAAATTCATTACAATTTAAGTGAACAAATTCCGTTTTATACTGCAAACATATTCTAGTAGATTAAAGAAACAAACCAAAGGTGTACTTGCTTTGCAATAGAAGGGAGATTAAATGGGAAAGAATAGCCCAGGAAAAACATATCAGGTTATAGTGTACTTTTCAGAAAAAGTTTTGGTGTTTCTTATCATCTATAACACAAACTGTTTTTTCCTCTGCTCTCACACTACAACAGTCCATACAGAAGACCTCTATGACCAAAATGTGTAGGGATTTCTCCACATACACCAAGCAAGCAATCAATGACACTGGGGACACTAGCTAGAAGTCTTCCCGTTTAGCTCAATTATGACACTACCTGGAGATAGCCTCAGAAAACACAGGTCAGGGTCTTGGTCCCACATATCTGCTCCCTTCTTCTTCTTCTTCTTTTTTTTTTTTTTTGAGTTGGAGTCTCACTCTGTCGCCCAGACTGGAGTGCAGTGGCATACTCCCGACCACAGCAGTCTCAACCTGCTGGGCTCCAGCGATCCTTCCGCCTCAGCCTTCCAAGTAGTTGGAACCACAGGCGTGTGCTAACACGCCCGGCTAGCTTTTGATTTATTGTAGAGATGAGGTCTTGCCAAGTTGCCTGGGTGGGTCTCAAACCTGCGGGCTCAGGCAATCCACTCCTTTCGGCCTCCCAAAGTGCTGGGATTACAGGCTGAGCCACTGAGCCCGGCCCCCTTGTTCTCATGAGCTGTGAGTCTAGACCTCTGGAACTTCTGGCTGACGGGCTTCAGGTTGGGGCTCCTACAACCCCTTCTTTGGGTTTGATTAATTTGTTAGAGTGGCTCACAGAACTCAGGGAAACACTTGGTTTATTCGGAAGGATATTTTAAAGAAAACATAAACGGCCAGATGAGCGGTGTCTGGAAGGGTTCCAAGCACAGGAGCTTCTGTCCCTGTGGGGTGGGGGTGAGTCACCCTTGTAGCAGGTAGATGAATTCTTCGTCACCTTCCCATCAGCCTTGGTATGGCCAGCTCTCCAGAAGCCCCCGAGCTCGGCCCCCATGGTCTTGTATGGAGACTTCACTAGATAGGGATGTCTGAAGCCTGGACAACTGTGTCAATATGTGGTTGGACAAAAAAGATATGATTTAAACCCACCAAAGCCCAGATTCTTCTTGGCCTCTCTGTGCAGCATTCCTTCCTCCTGAGCATGGAAATGAGGATTTTGTGACCCACAATCAGATTAGAATCCAGCATTGGACAGGTGAGAGGGGAGTAGGAGAAAGTCAGAGAGAGAGATTGTTTACTGGACCAAGGACTATGGGAGTTATAAACCAGGAACTGTGGACAAAAACATATATCTCACATATATATGGAGGAACATGAGGCTCCATTAAGTCAGTATCAGTTGGGCAAACTGGGTGAACTATTTTGAGGAAGGAAATCTCAGGATGAGATTACAAGAATTTTAAAAGCTGAATAGCCAGCTGAAAAACATCTGCTGGTTCAATGACAAAGAGCAGTCAACTATTGCAGTTAAAGAATCTGGCTGGATGCAGTGGCTCAGGCCTGTAATCTTAGCACTTTGGGAGACCGAGGTGAGAGGATTGCCTGACTCCAGGGATTCGAGAGCAGCCTGGGCAACTTGGTGAGACCTCATCTCTACAATAAATCAAAAAATTAGCCAGGCATGGTGGCACACACCTGTGGTTCCAGCTACGTGGAAAGCTGAGGCGGAAGGATTGCCTGAGCTCAGCACTCCAACTTGGGCGACAGAAAGAAACTCCAACTCAAAAAAAAGAAAAAAACCCACAACCAGCCACGTCACAAACCTCTGGCTGTCCTTTAAACGGCTTACAATCAAGGTCAAACATCGACTCATCAGAACTACCTTATTTGCATGACAGGAACCCAAATACACGATGGAAATCCTAAAACTCACCCTAAGCAGAGGGAGGGTCAGATTTCACTGGGACGAATCTCAGGCCACTACCTCTGTGTTGCATACAGCTGGCCCTCTTGTTACTGTCCTGCCCGTTGTCTCCTTCAAGATGTTTTTGGTTTTTGTTTTGCTTCTTGAGTCAGAGTCTTACGCTGCCGCCCAGGCTGGAGTGCAGTTTATTCCTAGATCGCTACGCTCAGGCAACCCTTTCACTTCAGTTTTCGATGGAGCCGCAGATGTGTGCCCTGTGCCCAGCTAATTTTTCCTAGGCTGTTACTGAATCCCTGGGTTCAGGCAGTTCGTTTGCCTCCACCTCTCAAAGTGCAAGGTTTACAGGTGTGGAGATGAAGTCTTACGTCAACCAGATTGTTCTCAAACTCCTGGGTGCAAGCAACCCTCCCACCTTGGTTTCTCAAAGTGCTGGAATTACAGGCAAGAGCCACTGTGCTCAGCTAAATCTGCCTTTCTTGGTTCATGACTGCCTTAGTGAGTATTTTCATTCCCTGTGACTCTGGCCATACCATGCTCGGCCTGCCATGCACAACAATATATATGTATACATGAAGTATTACAAGTTTTATAAACTATAATTAAGCCATTATAATACATTATAATTATGCTATTATTTTTATTGTATTATAGTCATAAAAACATCATAACATAAATTATAATTCATAATTGTGATATTGTTTTATTATAATTATATGATAATTTATAAAAATCAGAATGAGATTTTATATCATTATAAAAGTAATATCACAAGTTTTATAAATTATAATTGAATAAGACTTATCTCCACCATTCTGGTCTCATTATTACTGATATCACCAGACTCCTTAGTTTATTGTGGAGAATAATGACCAGCCTTTGAGGTAGTTGACATAATAGGTTTTTCTAAAAATGCCTATTAAATAATATGTGACTTAAAGTTTGTTTTATTTAGATCAAGGCAAAATACAAATTTTATTTTATTTCTTTTTTTTTTTTTTTGAGCTGGAGTCTCACTCTGTCGCCCATACTGGCCACCCCAACCTCAACCTGCTGGGCTCTGACGATCCAAGTAGCCGGAACTACAGGCGCGCGCTACCACGCACGGCTAATTTTTTGATTTATAGTAGAGATGAGGTCTCGCCAAGTTGCCCAGGTGGGTCTCGAACCCGCGGGCTCAGGCAATCCACTCACCTCAACCTCCCAAAGGCGCAGGATTACAGACTGAGCCACTGAACCCGGCTTCAAAAATACAAATTTTGAAAGTCATTTTTCAAAATGATTTTAGAGGAAAATAAAAATAAAAGGGCATCACCCCTTGACTCTCTTCCTCCTTTAGAAAAAACTCAAAGGCCTTCCTGGAGACAATCTCAGAAAGTACCAGCGACTTATGCATCACCTCAAGCATTTCAATGGAATTTTTTGTTTTGCTTTTTGCCAAAGTCATATTTACGTGATCAAAAATAATTTTTACCAGAAACAACTGACAATACTTATCTGGCTAGTCAGAGACTCCAGGTCCCTTCAGAATGTTAATTGAAAAAAAAAGATCTATATCTGCCTCTGCCATGGTTTGGCTAATGGCTACAGATTCTGGTAGGCTATAATCTGATTGTACCAATGTATCCCAAACAGTCAAAAGATTTTAGATGGAGTATTTTGATACACCGTATTTATTTTGATAGTTACATAATTATCTTAATCAACATTAGAAAAATAGAGCAAATTAAACCTGTGATTTCACTGAAGCTAAGAACATGCAAACTATAACCTATAGTTACCATCATTTGTTAAGAAAATGTAGGTAAATAAGTCAGCTGGTAGTCAGGCATAGCATGTCAGGAAGCCTAAATAACTGAAGAATGACTGAATTTATACCAAGGAAATAGGTCTGTAAGCTGCTGCTTTTGAGACTACTGCTTGTTATGGTACTGGACAGGGTGAGGGTGGAGAGACAAGGTGAGACACACAGCACTGCCAGGGCTGGCAAACCAGAGTTGCACGCTGGCAAACCAGAGATCCGAGTAAATTGCAAAGAATTGCGACACACAGAGGTGAGAGAAGAAAAGATTTATTTAAGAAAAGTTCTTGGAAGGCTGAGGCGGAAGGATCGCCGGAGCCCAGCAGGTCGAGGCTGCGGTGGCTGCGAGCGGCCACTGCACTCCAGTCTGGGTGACAGAGTGAGACTCCAACTCAAAAAAAAAAAAGAAAAAGAAAAAAACTTCGCTTTTTTTTTTTTAACAAAGACAGTGAGGGGAGGGGGATAAAAGTCTTGCTTTTTTGTAACAAAGACAGTGGGGGAAGGCTAATTGAATTTTGTCTCTTTTTCCCCCCCCTCTGTTGTTTAAAGGAGAAAATTCTTTTGGAGATTGTTAATTAAGAAACTCATGTTCTGGTCTTTGAGTAGCATGTTGGCCTAGCATCAGTGTACTTTTAAAGGTAAATTTATAGAACCTTTTTGTAGCCTCGAGTGTTTATAGTATTCCTTTCACTCCTTTTCACAAACTTTCACCTACTATGTTCAACATACTCATACCATTTTTTGGCATGCTTGAACCTTCTATTTTTGTTCTATATTTTTCTTAAATAACCAGTCATTCTATTATAGAACAAAAATGTACCATACAAGATTATTTCCTATACAATTATTTCTCTTTCCTTTATCCTTTCTTACCAAAAGCATACCTCATACCAACAACCTTCTTTAGAACTATCAGGGGAAGCCGGGCTCGGTGGCTCAGCCTGTAATCCCGCACCTTTGGGAGGCTGAGGTGAGTGGATTGCCTGAGCCCACGGGTTCGAGACCCGCCTGGGCAACTTGGCAAGACCTCATCTCTACAATAAATCAAAAATCAGCTGGGTGTGGTAGCGCACACCTGTAATTCCAGCTATTCGGAAGGATGAGGCAGAAGGATCATCGGAGCCCAGTGGGTCGAGGCTGTGGTGGCCGGGAGTGGCCACTACACTCCAGTCTGGGCGACAGAGTGAGACTCCGACTCAAAAAAAAAAAAAAAAAAAAAAAAGAACTATCAGGGGAATCCAAAGCTAAACAAAAGGCATTCAAAAAGCAGTGGTGCCGGGCTGCCTTTGAGAGGCTGCGGTGAGTGGATTGCCTGAGCCCGTGGGTTCGAGACCTGCCTGGGCAGGCGAGATCTCATCTCTACAATAAATCAAAAAATCAGCTGGGTGTGGTAGCGCGCGCCTGTAATTCCGGCTACTTGGAAGGCTGAGGCGGAAGGATCGCCGGATCCCAGCAGGTCGAGGCTGCGGTGGCCGGGAGCAGCCACTGCACTCCAGTCTGGGCGACAGAGTGAGACTCCAACTCAAAAAAAAAAAAAAAAAAAAAGCAGTGGTGATGGCTTGGGGTAAAGAATAATACGAGTTCCAATTTTGGTCATAATGTCCCTTCCCAATAATGGAGCTGGACAAATTGGCATAACAAGGAAGGAATGTTGAAATATTTTATCTCCCAGAACACATGGAAGTAATGGCGTAGTGAGGGGCCTGGATATAATGCCCTGCACCTCCACTGCCAAAAGGGGTGAAGAAAGGAGTGGACCAGGAAATTCAAGTAGAGCTGAGCATGTAACCCCCGTATCAATAACAAATGATATAACCCTGTCAGCTACTGGTATTTCCACCCTAGGCTCGGTTGGTTTAATAGTTTGTTCTGAAGACATTGGGGCTACCAAGCCAGGGGCGAGTCAATCCGACTGAAGCAAGCCCAAGAGATCCCCTTCTGTGGTCGTGCAAGGTGCCTGGTGTCCCTCATTTGCCGCAAGCCTCTGGGCCATGTGCTCTCCTCCGTCTGGGCGAATGAGGCAATCATGAGCCCAATGTCCATGCTGTTTGCATTTGGGACAGGGTTTTGCCAGTGGCAGGACTTGACAGTCTTTGGCTATATGCCCATTCTGACGGCATCGGAGACAAACCTGGGAAGGGGGTTGTGTACCCCTTCTGTGATTGACCATCTGGGGTGGAAGATTATCAGTGGTGGCTTTTTCTGCTAAAGTGGTAGATAAAAACTGAAATGCTTCCCGCTTATGTTTGTGGTCCTGCATTCTTTTCTCCTCTCGGTTGTTAAAGACTTTAAAGGCCGTGTTCAATCATTCTAATTGAGGGATTTGTGGGCTCTTTTCTAATTCTGGGGGTTTGGGCCTAATACCCGGTGCTGACTGGGAGATGAAATACATAGCCAAAAGAACTTGTCCCTCCAGAGAGTTTAAATCAATATTAGCAAACTTCTGCAATGTATTAGAAAGGCGACTTAGAAACATTGCTGGATTTTTATCTGGTCTTTGAAAAACCTTTTATTTGTCTCAGTTAGCCTGTTTAATAACACCTTTTTTGTAGTTAGTTAACATGATTAATTTATATGATCCCTTTACTTTCGTCTGGGAAGAAGGTTGATATAGTCCCAGTTTAGATATAACTTGAGATAAATTTATCATAAGAAAACAACAAGCTGGGCTCGGTGGCTCAGCCTGTAATCCTGCACTTTGGGAGGCTGAGGTGAGTGGATTGCCTGAGCCCGCGGGTTCGAGACCTGCCTGGGCAACTTAGTGAGACCTCATCTCTACAATAAATCAAAAATCAGCCGAGCATGGTAGTGCGTGCCTGTAGTTCCAGCTACTCTGAAGGCTGAGGATCTCCAGAGCCCAGCAGGTCAAGGCTGCAGTAGCCAGGAGTGGCACTGCACTCCAGTCTGGGCGACAGAGTGAGACTCCAACTCAAAAAAAAAAAAAAGAAAACAACAAATAAGAATTTTAACATTCTTTTGTCCCAGCCACCCCCTTGAGAAGAGACCACCTATTAAGCCATGTGGAAACCTGAATGGGCTTTCCAAGTACACGTGGGAGTGATGACTTGTTGCAGCTAGTAGGGCTGCCACCAGGAGGTTATCAAGCGATGGGGGAAGGGAGGGCGAGAAGTCTGGAGGCTGGGGTCAGGTGCTGTGGCCTTTGGCACTGGCCCCTTCTCCGAAGGTAAAAGAGAAAGACTGAAGGCCAGGGTTAGGCGCCACGGCCATAGATGCCAGCCCTTCCTTCACAGATAAAGGTAGAGGGCAAGAAGGAAGAGAAACTGACAGAGCAGATTATAAGAAATAGGAGTAGTTAAACCAGTTGGGTCAGACTTTGAGTTGATAGTTGGAAAGCAGGAATTGGAGTTGTAATACTGGTGAGTCTATGGGCAATGGGGTCTGGGGAGCCAACACAAAAATGTGACAGGAAGAACAAACATCTGTGGCGAGCTAACTCATAAAAGGCCTCAATATATGGAATTTTAAGGTATTTATCATTTTTATTTAAGTACAAATCAAGCTGCAAAAGCATATTAGGGGCTAGGGAGTCTCCTTCTGGCCAGGTTTCAACATCCTCCAGCATATATTGTGGCCAAGCAGTGTTGCAGTAAAATACTAAACGCTTTGGGTGAATATCCTCACTGAGTTTTCTTTACAACCGATTGAGAGTTGCCCATGGTTCCTGTGAATGGGCTCTTGGTATCATGGATGCTTCTGGGCCTTATAAAAGACCCACAAAGTTATTCAAACGGACAGCCAAGAGCACGCAAAAGGAAACAAGGGTACTATTGGGATGGGCTCTTGGTATCATGGATGTTTTCTGGGCCTTATCCCATCCAGATCTCCTGCCAGGCATCCCCAACAGGTTCAAAGGAATCAGCACAGAGGATATGAGTCATCAGGGGGAGAGTGTCCTCCAGTCCCTGTGCCCACCGGAGCTTGCTGGATGCATGCCCCACCATGTCTTGGAAGGCCTGGTACCAGGAATTTGAGCAACTAGGTCCCCGACCCTTGCTAGGATTCTTCCAAGACGGAACCGGAAACCCGAGAGACCCAGAAAATCATCCGAACAAAGGGCAGTCCAAGAGTGTGCATTCAAATATGTGTGTGTGGATGAAAAAAAAAAGGGGATAACTCACCAAAGGCGCAGAAAGGCGTACCGTAGCTGTTGGAGTTTCAAGGTCCTTTGTGGAGTTACTTCGCCAGTCAGAGAGGAAAAGAGTAAAGAAACCAAGCGCTTTGTCTCCCACCCTTACGGGCACTGGAGGTCTGAACTTTCCTTCGGGGACCTTCTTGCCTCCCTAGGGAGTAGCCCTAGGCAGAGACCGTCAGTTGTCCTCCAAGATCCAGCCTGGTTCATGGGAAAACTCAAAAATCTTGATTAGAAGGAAGCGAAGAGTTAACCTTAGTCCCTCACCCAGTCTGATGTTTTTCCCTGGGGCCTTTCAGCATGCTGAAGTGTAGCCTCAGCCAAAGCCTTCAGTTGTAACCAGGTTCCAACACAGTCCACAGAGGGTCACCAGTTAGGAAATATGAAAGAGAGAGAGAGAGACATCTTGGTGGGACCTCCAAAAATGTTAGGGTACGGACGTACAGGGTGAGAGTGGCGAGACTCAGGGGAGGCACGCAGCACTGCCAGGGCTGGCAAGCCGGAGGTGCGTGCTGGCAACCCAGAGATCCGAGTAAACTGTAAAGAATTGTGACACACAGAGATGAGAGAAGAAAAGATTTATTTAAGAAAAGTTCACCCCCCACAGACAGGGAATGGGCCTATACTCTAGGTGAGTGTGGCGTCATAGCCCCCCAGAGTCCTGGCTTAAGTCTTTCTCTTGGAGATGTTGCACATGACTCCTGTGACTTCCTTATCAACCACCTGTGGATGTCTTGGAGAATCTGTGACACAGAGACCCATTAATGTTCGCTCACATTATCACAGCCTCTAGAGAAGGGCGTGACAAGGATTCTAATGCTCCTGCACCTTCCCAAGCAACATTCTTTAGACCTAATGGAGGGTGTACCTCCCCTTATCTCCAAGGCATTCCCAGTGGGTAGCTTTGGGGGAGTCCTTGGCTTCCCTGTAGTTAGTGCCCAATTTACTGGAAGATCGAATCCCCACCTGCTCTCCCTCTGAGCAGTTATAACTTTTGTAATTACAAGTTTCATGACTTTTACAATCCTTGCCCAATGCATGATGTCTTAGGCCTTGTAAATTCCCTTTACTCTAGGCAAGCTTGATTGCCACTATGAGATACCTCTGATACCTGGAAGTCTGTTTCTGAAAAGACAAAGTCGGTAAAGTTAATTATACCTAAAGTGTGCATTTCTCCAAAAGCATAACTTCCACTTTCTCATCATTGTGTCAGGGTTTAAGAACAAGATGAAAAATGGTTTCCCACTCTCAGTCTGTCCTTTCACCGCTCCCAAGCCTCAGATGCGGGAACTAGATCTAAGAAGCCCCATTATCCAGCCCCATGATCCAGGCTCAGCTTTGAATGTGGGCAACTCAGCATACAAAATCCACAAGTAACACCAGCAAAAACAGCAATAACAAAGCAAGTAATGTGGGAATAAACAGAAGGAACTATTCTTTCACACTGAACTTTGTTCCATAGTGTAGGGTTGGGAGAAATTTTATTTTTTGAACGTCCTTTATTGTTTTTGAAGTATTGTTTGTGCAATAAAAAAAGTAAGTTTAAAAGACTGCAAGTAAACTGGGTGCGGTGGTATATGCCTATAGTCCCAGCTACTTGGGAGGCTGAGGCAGGAGGCTCACTGAAGCCAGGAGCTTGCGACTGTAGTGTGCAACAATCATGCCTGTGAATAGACACTGCACTCCAACCTGGGCAACACAGTGAGACTCAATTTTTTTTTCATAAAAAAAATTGTAAGTAGAACTGTAATTTCTAAATAATTTCTAAATTTTATCCAGTTTAAAAGAGTTCCTTGTCAAAAGCATCTTTACATAAATTATCATTTCAGCAAAGATGAAGACCTACATGGCCATGGGATAAAAATACTAGCCATATAAACTTAGGGAACATCAAAAAGTGTTACGTTTTTAATATTATAGCAAAGGGTAATATCTTGTCAAGAAATTAGAATGTTTTTTGGGTTTTGCTGCTGTTGTTGAGGTTTTTCAGTTGAAGTCTCACTCTGTCACTCAGGCTAGAGTACAGTGGCACAATCATGGCTCACTAGACTCCAACTTCTGGGCTCAGGCCATCTTTCTGCATCAGCCTCCTGAGTAGCTGAGACTACAGGCGGTGCCACCATGCCTGGCTAATTTTATTTTTGTTTTTAATGGAGATGAGGCCTTGCTATGTTGCCCAGCCTGGTAAAACAGAATGTTGACATTACAAGTCACTGTAGGAAGTAGATACCTTTTTATCTTGGTAGCCCTACTATTCATTTAAATTCATTCGAAAGTATTTACTGAGTTGTTTACTCTGTGTGTAAGGACATACTGCCAACAATGAAAGAATCTTCTTCTCATCAAGTTGTTTGATCTAAGAATAAGGGACAAAAAAAAATTACTTTCACATTTTTGGATCAAAACTTTTCAGAAGCTTTTACAAATCAACTCTCTTCTGGCCTAATCACTTCTTTGCTGTCTTCTCTAAGCTCATATGTTGTACAATATCCAATAAAGTTGATTGAACATTGTGGTAGGCAAAATATGGCCATCCAAAGATATCCATGTCCTAATTCCCAAAACCTGTGAAAATGTTTTACTTGGCAAAAGGCATTTTGCAGATGTGATTAAATTAAAGATCTTGAGATGAAGTGATTTTTCTAGATAACTCAGGCAGGTTCAATGTAATCACAAGGTTCTTATAAAAGGGAAGCATGAGGGTCAGGATCAAATAAGATGTGACAATGATACAGCAGAGGTCAGAGTGATGGGGCCACAAGCCAAGGAATATGGGCAACCTCTAAATGATGAAAAGGGCAAGGAACAGATTCTCCCCCAGAGCTTCCAGAAACAACACAGCTCTGCCAACTGCTTGATTTTAGTTCTGTGAGACCTATTTCAGACTTTGATCTCTAGAACTGTAAGGTTATAAATTTATGTTTAGTTTTGTTTTAAGTTGAGAAAGCAGAATTTATTGAGAGGACAGAAAAGCTCCCACAGTGGGAGGAGACCCCAGGGGTTGCCAATTTGGGTGTTTTAAGTCATTACATTAGTGGCAATTAGTTACAGCAGCACTAGAAAACTAATGCAAGCATCAGGGCATTGGGCTTTATATTGTGGTAGATTACAAAAATGAATGAAACCTAATCTCTCAAGATGCGTACAATTTAGCAGAAGAGATGAAACGCATTACTGAGCTGCAAGCTAGAACATGATAAATATTGTAAGAGTAGACAATGAAGAGCCATGGGAATCCAAAAGAAAAAAATAACCTCATTTCTTTCTTTCTTTCTTTTTTTTTTTTTTTAAAGTCGGAGTCTCACTGTGTTGCCCAGGCTAGAGTGCCGTGGCACACTCACAGGCACTGCAACCTCGACCACCTGGGCCCAAGCGATCCTTCCACCTCAGCCTTCCAAGTAGCTGGAACAACAGGCGTGCCACCACGCCCGGCTAATTTTTTGATTAATTGTAGAGATAAGGTTTTGCCAAGTTGCCCAGGCTGGTCTTGAACCCCTGGGCTAGGATTACAGGTGTAAGCTGCCATGCCCAGCTTATAATTACCTTATGATAAATAGTTTCGTTAAAAAAATATGTCAGGCTCGGTGGCTCAGCCTGTAATCCCGCGCCTTTGGGAGGCTGAGGTGAGTGGATTGCCTGAGCCCGCGGATTCGAGACCCGCCTGGCAGCGAGATCTCATCTCTACAGTAAATCAAAAAATCAGCCGGATGCGTGTTAGCGCGTGCCTGTAATTCCGGCTGCTGGAAGGCTGGGGCGGAAGGATCGCTTGAGCCCAGCAGGTAGAGGCTGCGGTGGTCGGGAGCTGCCACTGCACTCCAGTCTGGGAGACAGAGTGTAGACTCCAACTCAAAAAAAAAATTGTAATGCTTTTGCCCATCCACCAGAATCCAGGAATAATGGGGAGGGAATGGATTTTGAAAATATTGGCTTGTTCCTTTGGGCTTGAACGCACTTTTCCTTTGTATAATATATATATGTTTTGTTTTTTTTTTGTGAGTTGGAGTCTCACTCTGTCTCCCAGACTGGAGTGCAGTGGCAGCTCCCGACCACCGCAGCCTCTACCTGCTGGGCTCCAGCGATCCTTCCGCCCCAGCCTTCCAAGCAGCCGGAATTACAGGCACGCGCTAACACGCCCGGCTGATTTTTTGATTTATTGTAGAGATGAGATCTCGCTGCCCAGGCGGCTCTCAAACCCGCGGGTTCAGGCAATCCACTCACCTCAGCCTCCCAAAGGCGCGGTATTACAGGCTGAGGCACCGAGTCCGGCTAATATATATATATAT